>NC_060171.1:9484522-9510813 GCF_021292245.1 Micropterus dolomieu
AGGTCATCATGTTAGTGAATGTACCACAGTTGATGAACTTTGGGACTACGGTTGGAAAATCCCATCAGTTATAATAATATATACAATATGTCCCACCAGTGTTCATGTTCCACTTCTGATTATGAAATGCATTATTCAAACTCAAATATCAGCTGAATTATTTGCATAGCCTCCCACTGTTCTCTGAGCAAGAGTGTAATCTGTTTCATTCCGTCTCGGCCCTGTAAGGAAACCGTAACTTGTAATCAGGCAAGCAAAAGCAAAGTTAAAATTAGGATTAATTCAGATTTTGGTGTGTTGTCATGTTTTCCTGACTGGCAGATTATTGGAACTACACTTAAGCACCTTAACTTTGCGCAGGCAATTTAGCAGCATTATGAGTTTGCATAAACCTTGAATAATGCTGCTAGATGGAGGGGTTTGCAGTGCATCTGAGGTGCAGAGAGAACTGAATTTGAATGCCACATAAAACCTTTGGAGCTGGCATCACAGTGCTGAATGTTTGGCGAGGCTTTGGGCATATTATCCTTAGTGAAGTGCTGTTTTATGATTGTGTGCTACCAGAGGCCAAGTTACTGAACAACTGTAACCACTGATCATGTAAGCCTTCAGAGGTCATGACACATACAGCGCAAATAATGTTTGTTAGCTTCAAGTTCCCTTTCACAATAGTCAGCGTGTGTGTTTTCATAAATTTTTGGTTGTTTTGCAAACAACTAATCCAGTATTTCACTTTGGTATTTGGATATGGCCCTGGGCCTGGAAATTTGTCCTACATAATATATTTTTTTTCTGCCTCAGCTACCACAGTGTGCAGTCTCTGTTCCAATTAGACCTCCTGAATTAGGAATCAGTTCTTGATTAAACAAAATTGATCAAATATCATATTAGGAAATTTTCCACATTTTTTCCCTCGCCTATTTTTTCATAGTTCATTTATCAGCTTCTCATACCCTTGGGTAAAAATTGTTCTAACCGAGTTAAGTGCTTTTGCAAAGCTCCACTATGGTGCTCTGATTTATACATTAAGTTTTATTTACTCCTAAAGTAAAGTTGCTAGAGGGTTTATGTTTTGATGCTGATGAAAAAAGAAATATGAAAAATGTTTAAGCTGTTGGACGGCCTCTAGTGAGATATCCCAGGACAACCCAGTATGAATTAATACAGTTTTTATGACATGCCGCGGTGTGGTTAATCAATGTATCCACATATAGTTTTATTTTACAATAAATTAAATCTCTGCATGGAAAACTAATACCTGCTACATATCTATAGAATAGGATGTACATTGGACAGAGTAATTCATCTGTGCCTGTGAATATACAGCTTTGTCTTTTTCGATTGCTGAGCTATCCCTTGCCTGTCCACATCACAAGCTGAAATGAAAAATTTAGTTGAAACTTTCTCAATTTCAGCCAGTTCTTGGTATACATTATTTTGAAATGTGTCATTGGTTGCTATGTTTAATTGGGAGCTGTCTGCACAGATATAAGCCCAGGAAAGAGGGATGGGCTGACAGCAAAACAACATTTCCCACCAGAGAGCAAAAACCTGCCAGTAATAAAAGATGTGATCGGCTCTTTGTGTGTTTTCATATGACAGTCCATTAGTAGGAGGGGAATATGGGTTCAGGACGGATAGGCAGATCTGTACATTCTGTAATGGTGTTATTAGCATTAACTGCATGGAAGGAGACAAGAAGCGCGTGTGTGTGTGTGTGTGTGTGTGTGTGTGTGTGTGTGTGTGTGTGTGTGTGTGTGTGTGTGTGTGTGTGTGTGTGTGTTTATTTCCTAGTGAGTGTAGCTGGACTATACGCAGTACAATAATGAAAACATGTCTATGTTTACTCACTGACTTTCAAAACTCAAAGCAATTGAGCACCCTTCACACGTGCATGTAGTTGCATCTGCAGGCTGAGGGGTCTTTATATATTATTATTATTATTATTATATATAATAATAATAATAATAATAATAATAATAATAATAATAATAATAATAATGATATATTAATGTCAGAAAAAGGCTTATTAGTCCAAATTAATGTTAAGGTCAATGGTGAAGAATCAACGACTTAATCCACATTGCAGTGTCCTACGGATGCCTTCCACTATTCATTAAAAAAGGCCCCGGGAGACCATCAGCAACAGTTTGTTTAAATGCACTATTAAATGCAGCCATTTTCTTTTCATAAATTTAAAACATTAGCATAATTTGAGTCATACAGATTCTGTTAACATAATGGTGAAAAAGAGATGCCTTTTGATCCTGCTAAAGCCTAGTTGGCGCTACACAATTTTAAGCCTGATTTGCCAGTCGCCGAGCTCACCCACCATTGAGAAGTGATCAGGGGAAGATCAGCGCCAATCGTTATGTGTGAACTACTCAACGACATCAAAATGGCTTGCCAACGCCAGCCAGATATTTAGCATGCTGGAGGAGTCGGCCGACTCGCAATTCACCTCCAGCCAATGAGAGCAGGCAGCTGGCAGAGCAGGCAACTACTTTTTCACTACAACACACTTTTTACTCACCTCCAACTTTCATTTTTCCCCCAACAACTATCACTATTGTTGATTTCCAGTTTGATTGACACATTGTAGAAGTACTTTAAATTGCCAGTGGCTCAAGGCGAGTGTACTAAATGTGAGAGTTTTGACGATTGCTTCATTTTCCTAACCTTCATCAAATGGTCAACTTGCAAAACTAATAGTCTACAGTGACAAATCTGTGCTTTGAGCTCAACACTTACATCAGCATCATAACAATGACAATGCTAACATGGAGTTGCTAAGCTTTTATACGTGAAAGGGCACCAAACTTATTAGGACTCGTCCTCTGGGCACCACGGATATCTGTATCATATTTCACGGCATCCATCCCTGGTGGTGCAAGAGAAAAAGTCAGGGGATCAGCAAAGCCTGCAGATTTTAATGGCAATCCATCAAATTTTTTCAGTTTGAGTCTGGACAGTTCATGGTGGACCACCTAACCAACCAACCAACATTGCAATCCCTATGCTGCTAGCATGGCTAAGAATTCTGCAATTGCAATGAGACAATTTGGAGAGTGGCCATTTTGTACATAAATAAATAAGCGACTAACATTCTTTTGATTAATCGGCAATGCAAACTCAGCATAATGCTGAATTCTACCAAGGCCTTAAAAGCAGAAGATGAGATGCTCCTTTCACCGTCTCAGCATAACTCATCCTCCCCGTCTGTGCAGGGTATACTTCTGGGAGAAGTGTAATGTATCGTATGAGCTTTACCTTAGGATAGCCTCTAAATGACTCCTTTAAAGTTGGACTGACCCAGCATGTGTTGGAGACAGAAGTGGGTCTGAAAAAATTATTTCTTGTTATTAATTTCTGTCTAAGCATTTTGTGTACAGATCAATGGAGATGTATTGGTATGTCAGCTTTGACTATAGGTTTGATTAATTCCAATGGGATAGTCAATAATGAGTAATTATCACCTCACTCTTTGTTCTATGTGAGTTTTAAAGAACAAAGTTATCAGACTCTCTTTGGCTACCCAGGTCAAAATTTCAACTGAATTACTAACTCAGCTGTATTTCTTTTGTGTTAATTTGGACTATCTGGGGCCATTTTAATCCCATTTTGGAATGACATCAAGTGTTTCTCACAATTACTGGCTCAGTGTCTGAATTGCAAGGGCCATATCACCAGTGATGGGTTATTCTAACATTACTTTTATGTAGAGCCAGTTAAAGTTTTTTTTCTGGTTTTGCTCTGCTGTGGATGATGCAGTGTGATACACAATGCATTGCCCTGGTCCTGAATTGCCAAGGTTTCTTCTAAATTATTTTACTGCCTGGATGACTGACTGAAATTTTCAATTTGCATAGGCAAAAATCAAATTACCAGCCTCCCCTGATAATAGTAATGCAGCCAAGAAGGGGCTTTAGTATGCACAAAATGTGTTTCCTATTCATAGGAAGCATTGCATGGATCACAGCATAGGTGAAAGTCTTTGTTGTTTTGTGGGTTTCATAAAGAAATGCTCATGTACACAAACCTCTGAACTAGAGGTTTTTGAAAGAGGTGAGAAATATCTGAGGGTTGTGTTTTATCTGATTTTTTAAAAATAACATTTTAGACATTCTGATTGCAAGAATACAATCATGTATAGATGCACACAGGTGGTTCACTCTTCCCGCTCATTGTCCTCTTTTGCCTCCACATCACCGGCCCCTCATCAGAAATTAAAATGGCTCACTGAGGGTGAGCCATTGGGTGAAGCCCTGAGCAGCTGGTTCTCCCAGAATCAGCCATATGGACCACTAGGGTTGGTGTTATTTTTGCATTCAGTCCTGTCGAACATGCTAGGGGAAATTAAAGTTCAACCTGCCTGTCTGTCTGTGGATGAGTCCACCAAGCTCTGATCCACGACAGAAATTCATTCCGACTGTAGTCATAACAACAAGCTAGGTTTAATTTGCTCAGCTTGAAATGACCAGGAAGCACTTTTACTGAAGGAGACTTTCTCCCATCTTTTTCTCACAAGTCCTAGATGAGGAGAAAACATCAATATCTGCATGTACTGAAATTGGCACACGCATTTTTACATTTTCAAACTGATTTCATAAATTGTGTTCAGTGCATTATTGGCATAGGATGCAATGCTGTTTTTATGTGCTGGTAAAAATACTAAATCCAGATGGAATCAGAAGGTTTTTTTTTTTTTTTTTTTTAAAACATGTTCTTTTTGGAAAAACAAAAATGTAAAGCTGTTAATTACTTTTTTCCTAATTTCCAATGGTCAGTGAGAGCATTTTGAATAAACCAGACTACAATGCCACAACCAGCTCCATGATGCTGTACTTACTGAGGTACTGAGCCTAATGCTCAGTTCAGCATGCTATCATGCTCACAATAATGTTGCTAACAAGCTCCTGTTTAGAAAGTATGATGATTATAATGTTCACCATCTTAGTTCAGCGTCCTAGCATGCCGATTTTTACTAATTAGCACTAAACACCAAGTACAGCCGAGGCAATGGACAAGTAATTTGTTTTGTAAATGTAGCCAGGTGAACCAGGGGTACAGAGTTCAATAGTGTTATGTGGGTTATAATGTTATGTAATTGCTGGTGGGATTATTTCAGCAATAACGTTCCTTTCTATGTAATGGCACTGCCACTTTAAGAGTAGTACATGGGAGGGATCGCGCAAGAGGGTAGAGTTTCCGACGGGACACAGCAAAAAACAGAAGTGTCGGACCGTGGAGTAGAGAAACGGCAAGAGTTCTATTTTGGTTTATCGATACCGAAGATATCTGACCAGTAGTGATGTGCGGATCAATACTAAAGTATCGACATGCCAACGTTACCTGCTCTAGGATCGATACTCATATAAAAGGATCGATATCTAAACACAGTAATTAGGAGTGAGTGTGTGTTTATCATAAGTATCTTACTGCCACCAGGATGGTCTAATTATACTCTGTTGATAGGAACTACTTCTCCTTCCGCCTGACAAAGTCACGCTAACCAAATTATATTTTGTGAATGGATGTACTTTATGTTTTCGGGTAAATTTAAATATTTTACCTTGAGTTATGACCTTGTGCATTCTGTGGCTAAATTAATGTATTTATTTATATTTCTGGGTTTTTGTTTGTTGTCTCTATTTAGAAAAGGTCACTACTGTTGTCTAGAATGTGGTGATTTCTAGACTTTGCTGCTGTGTAGACTTTTTGTTGAAGTCTACCAGAGTGACTGTAAACTCCTTTATGGCAACTGTTTACATATTGTGGTATGGTTAGGGGGTACTATAATGTACTGTTAAATCAAATAGTTAAGAGCAGATGAAATAAGTAAATGACAAGTGATTAAGTGAGAGAATAAGTCCTGTGTTTATTATAACCTCCAACTGCCTTAAATCCCTGATTTTACATTGTTAATGCTGTTCTCGTTTGAGTCCAGTCAGGGAATAAAAACCCATAAAATTTATTGTGTGTTTGGCCTCATCATTCCTGGCCCGGCCACATAAATATCTGGTCTTAAAGTATTAGGCAAATAAAAACTGTGACCTGATGATGGTGCTACACAAAAAAGTTAAGGATCACCAAGGTTATTAATCCTGTGGTGCACGTGAATGTTAGTACAAAATTTCATTACAATCTCTCTAACAAGACATTTTACTAAAAAAAAAAAAAAAAAACAAACAAAAGAAACACAACACTGTCACAGTTATGAACAGTCAGTGGAGCACCTAAGTTAGTAGTCTTAGTAGGCTAAAAGGTTTTAGGAGCCCTGGTTTGATGGTTAATAAGTAACATTCCCCCAACCTTTACTGTCTACATGCCCTTCAAAGGTCTAAACTCTCAGTAGTTAAAAATTATGCACTCAACCATCAGCATGAAGAGCTGAATATGAAGGAGGCTGTTGCTGGAGAATGCCTATTCAGTTGACTTTCCCTGGTTAAATAAAGGTTTAGAGAACGATTGGACTATAGTACAAGGGGGGGTGGGGGGGGGGGATCTTAAGCTGCATCTTCAAAGAGGAAACTCTCATAGCAGAGTAGCTCCACCACCCACTGGGTTTTTTAATCCTGAGAATCCCAGTATCCTCCGTGTCCTGGGAATGAAGAAGGTTCAGGAGATGGGGTTAAGCTGCCTTCCTGAAATGGTGAAGAGTTGGAAATTCTGACTGACTGCTGGAAAATAACAACAGAAATTTGAAATTTTTTTTCTTATTAAGAGTGTCAGTCCTGACAAGTAACAATATTACTTTATTTATTACTGGGTGATAAAAGTAACTAGTTATGTTACTCTTTACGTTACTATATTACTTTCACTACCACCCCCACCCCCAGAAAACAAACCAGTCTCAAGTAAATCCCGAATTTTGAACTACTGTTTTTCTGCACATGTATTTCTAAGAGTAGGATTCAATGTTTTACAAAACGTTAAACTTTGCTTAACGACACTTTCTCCCGACTAGTCCGAGCATCACTGGCAGTAGCGGCCAGAGTTTCACGTTGCTGTGCTGCTTTAGCAGATGCTTCAATAAATTAAAGGTAGAAAGTTGAAAGTTTTTTGCTGGTTTAATATATATAGCACTTAATTCAATCAAAAGAAAAAAAAACCTAAACATAACTATCTTGTGAACATACTCAAGGCAGCACATTGTCCCTGGGAATCCAATTTAGTAATATAAACTTCTTTTTCTCTTTTCCAGAAGAGAGCTTGTAAACCAAAAGGACATGATTCCTACTCTGAAGAGCATTATAGTAATGTGCTTAAGCCAGTCAATGACAATCTGCCATTCAAATTTAATATTTTATGCATACAAGATCTGAAAGTGGTAGCACTAGTCTTTGTCTGCACATGGAGCTTGTCATACACCCATATACCATTGTCAATTCAACTTTATTATGATGAAAAAAATCTTGATGTCACTCAAGGCAGGAATATTTTTAGATCATAGTAAACCCTCAGCATGAGCCAAGACGCATTTCAAATAGAGACTATTGTTGATGTTGATATAATGTCAATATCATGTAAACACAAATACTACTTTTAACATCCTTGAATTGTTAGTGATGCATGAATATAAATATTACAGAAGAATCACTGAAATAATGTTTAAAGATACTTTTTTTTCAACATACTATACCAGAATTTAACTTCCAAAGCTGAATATTCCATTTAAAGCTTGAACAGAAATAAATTCTACAGACCAAGGTCTACACATTACAAACATAAAATCTTGTTTTAACTGGGCCTCTGTGATAATGTTTATGGTTTAGAATACTTAAATACAATCCCTGATTAGAAACTCAACATTGAGAATGTAAAAAAACTTTTCTTGGTGTCTGTGATTCCCTGTACATTGGCAACATTGTTGAACCAAAAGACTTATAAACAACAATAAATATAAAAAAGACTGCTACAATCTGGGAACATTTGCATAAAAACATTTCATGATCATCCCATCGTAGTTTGTGCTGCCAGTTACTATGCAAACCAACATGACGCCATAACATTCCCAGACTCTGGCAAGCAAAGCCCCCATCGCCTTCATTGAGCCAACATTGCCAAAACAGCTTTAATGGTACTAAAATGCTAATGCTATGAAGTAAAAAAAAAATTAAAAAATTGATGTAGACAGATAATGAGATGTACCATGATATGCCCCCACCCTAACGTCTCCCCCTGTCTATGCTGTTCACATGTGTCATGTTTTCTTTTATGTGAGAGAAAGTCACATTAGTACAGACGCAGGCTGCTGAGGCTTTTTGCAACCTGACATGAGTACAGTGGTATGGATGCTTACAGTGTGACGCAAGTACAGCAAATGGGGTCAATTTTAATTGTGGGAAACAGGAGGATTTGTAGGTTAAAGTTAATTTATCATTATGTTTTCATTTCAAATCCCACATGTGCAGTATGTTGATGTGCTGGGTGGTGGACGTGATGAACCAACTTTACTTTATAATGAATTCAAGACAGTGATGGACAAGCCATGACGTTTAATGACATTTCTAATTAGGTTGCCCATGTTATGTAGCTCTCATGATATTAGAGGGTATATAAACATTTAAGGAAACAATCAACACAGTGTAAGAAAAAACTTCAGTGTGACAAAAGCTTCCTGAAATGTGTAGGCTGAGGTCAGTTCCGCTGATCTGCACTCAGCTCCCCATTCCCTAAAAATATCAAACACTTTCACATTATATGTTGTCTTGATGTTGCTGTCTTAATATAGATCATAATGCTGTACTTTCATACACCAAACAGCCAACAGTGTGTGAAATTCATGTCTTGCTTTCCAATTACACTGATCTGTTTTTCAGCTGCATCATTCTACAAAAATACAACACATGAACAAGCAAGAGGACACAGAACAATATAATTCAGTATTTTAAACTTTGGCCCTGTGTTTTCTGAAGTGCTGAATATTCAGCCAAGGCTATTTTTGAAGTAACTTTATTCATGTTGACTCTACAGCAGTGCCTGCCAAAGACCTAGATATCAAACAGCGGTGGCCTATTGATTAGAGCAACAAGAAAGCAAGAAAACCGAATTGTTTTTAGAACGGTTTGAACCTTTGCATTGATGTTTCTTTGCTCAAAGCTTGCTTAAAGGTTAAGTGTGTAAAATTTAGAGGCATCTAGCGGTGAGGTTGTGAATTGTAACTGTCTAGTCTACCTCCTCCAGAGTATGGTGCTTTGAAAGCGACAAAAAATAAAAATAAATACATTCTGTGATACTGTGATGCCGAAATAGATCTCAGTCATGACAATAACAGTTACTCACATAATCACTTTCTCTTTTGTGGTTTTGCCTGCAAAATAAAAGCGCAACCAACTATCTAGTCTAAATTTAAATGCTCCGTATTTGTATAGTGCCTTTCTAGTCTTTTCGACCACTCAAAGCGCTTTTACACTATATCGCATACACCATTCACACACATTCATACAATGCGCTCAAACAGAAACTAACATTCACACACATTTATACAGCCACCAGGGGCAATTCAGGGTTCAGTATCTTGTCTAAGGACACTTCGACATGCATCCTCGAGGACCCGCATCTGTAGGTTGAAGGATGTGGATCAAATAACGGAACACACACACACACACACACACAGCAGCACATGCTTTATTGACAGCATGTGAAACAGTTGCTTCATGATCAGTTTGTTGAAGAGGGAAAAACTTATTTCTCCCAACATGGGATCAAACATGAAACCTTCTAGGTGAGAGTCTTGCACTTTACTGACTGAACAAACCAAACACCATAACATACAGTTTAAATATGTCTTATGTGTGTTCTCAACCACCATCTAATGGATAAAATAAAAATTACTCCAATGCAAAACTCATTTGTCCACCCCTGCTTCACATAATTAGTTCCTCTTCTTCGAACATACATATTCAGAGAATGTAGTGACCATATGCGCTCTGTAGTGCTGTTTGTGTGTTTTGAGCTACTGTAGAAATATGGCAGTGCAACATGTACAGATACAGTTATATTGCATTTCTGTCACTAGATCCTCAGATATAGTACACACTGGACCTTTAAGGATGGCCAGGAGGCTCAGTTTCTTCGAATTGAAATCAAGTGGTATGAAAAATCTGAATGTGTCATATTGCAGAGGTACATGTGAAGGCTGCGGTTATCATTCTGTGTTAATTACTTTTACAGTTAATAGATTAGAACAAATGTTTTGATCCACAATGTACAATATCAACAAGAAATACTCAGATTCATAAATCTGGCACTCTTTAATAGTCACTAGTGTTCTATTCCACTCCTCCTTGACGACATCACGGAGCTGGCTGATGTTAGAGACCTTGCACTCCTCCACCTTCCGTTTGAGGATGCCCCACAGATTCTCAATAGGGTTTAGGTCTGGAGCATAGACTGTATATAAGAAGTGGACTTAGACATTGTGACGTCACCCGTTGGTTTGTGGACTGCCGTTTTCAAGCCTGGAGTTTGGCCGATAGGGCGCTGCCGTGTTGATTTTTTTGCGACCAGCGGCACCGGACGTGACCATCTTTGGACGAGATGGTGGAGCGGCCATGTGTGGAGCTAGCTATTTTGCTTAGCTAGGTGCATCTGTAATTCACCATAACTGTCATTTTAACAGGGCTGAAAATTTTGTCTAGCAAACAAGCTTAAAACTGAATGTCCTCACTAGAGAAAGTGAACAGCCAACTCCTAAAAAGCTTTTTCAGCGGTGCTGGTTAAATTTACAGTGCCGTGGCTAAGAGTCACTCTAGCCTGATTGACAGGTTGCCGAGGTATGACAGATAATCCCGCCCTGAAGCATACTCTGCTCTATAGTCCATTTTCCTCTAAATGGGACCATAATTAACTAAATGAACATCATATTGTATAAAGAAGACTTGAAACTAGCGATTGAGACTATAAACTCATTATGAAAGTCTTTACTGAGGTAATGAATCAGGTGACAAGTAGCGTCATTTTACCATTGTTTCTAATGGAACTGGACTTCTTTTTGAGTCTCCCCCTGCTGGCCGTTCGATAGAAGGCAGGTTTAAGGGACTTCTGCATTCGCCTCAGGTTTCTGACTGGAAGCTTCCTGCTTGGCCAGTCCATCACCTTTACCCCTCAGCTTCTTTAGCAAGGCAGTGGTCATCTTTGAGTTGTGTTTGGGGTTGTTATCATATTGGAATATTGCCATTCGGCCCAGTCTCCAAAGGGAGGGGATTGTGCTCTGCTTTAGTATGTCACAGTACATGTTGGCATTCATGGTTCCCTCAATGAACTGTAGCTCCCCTGTGCCGGCAGCACTCATGCAGCCCCAGACCATGACACTCCCACCACCATGCTTGACTGTAGGCAAGACACACTTGTCTTTGTACTCCTCATCTGGATGGCACCACACACTTGACACCATCTGAACCAAATAAGTTTATCTTGGTCTCATCAGATCTGCTCGTCTTCAGCAAACTGTTTGCAGGCTTTTTTGTGACACGCTGACACCCACCCCTTCAACCTCTGCAGCAATGCTGGCAGCACTCATTCATCCATTTCCCAAAAACAACCTCTGGATATGACGCTGAGCCAGGTGCTCAATTTCTTGGCCTGTTCTGAGTGGAACCGGTCCTGATGAACCGCTGGATGGTCTTGGCCACAGTGCTGCAGCTCAGTTTCAGGGTCTCTGCAATCTTCTTATAGCCAAGGCCATCTTTATGTAGAGCAACAATTCTTTTATTCAGATCTTCAGAGAGTTCTTTGCAATGAGGTGCTATGTTGAACTTCCAGTGAACAGTATGAGGTAGTGTTAGAGTGATAACACAAAATTTGACACACCTGCTCCTCCTTCACACCTGAGACCTTGTAACACTAATGAGTCATATTTCATCAGGGAGGGAAACGTCTAAATTTTCACTTAGGGGTGTACTCAGTTTTGTTGCCAGCGTTCTAGACATTAATGGCTGTGTGATGTGTTATTTTGAGGGGACAGCAAATTTACACTGTTATAAAAGCTGTACACTCACTACTTTACACTGTAGCAAAGTGTCATTTCTTCAGTGTTGTTACATGAAAAGATATAATCAAATATTGACTAAAATGTGAGGGGTGTACTTTTTTTTTGTATTACTTTTGTGAGACAGACAGAAAGAACCCCAATGGTCGGAATAACACTGGATTTGTCACTAGTTACTTTTTAGAAATAAAGTTGCTGAAGGTTTGAAAAAGGAGCAGACCAAACCACTTTGAGGCAATGCAAAACGCATTGGGCTCATAGTAGAGAATAAGAGCTGTTAACTAAATACATTGACTAGACGGACAACAGTGGTTAGATTTGAATTTTTGGATCAAAATTATTGCTAGGGACAATTCAGTAGTCGCTGGGTCCTGATTGAGATTCTATGCTCTTGGTAGTTATGGTCTGGTACACCTGTCACAGGTACTTTCCAACTGTCATTTGACAATCAACCTTTTATTACGTTTATGTATGAGGACATTTTGAGAACAAAGAATTTTATTTTCCTCTGAAATAAAATGTAAAAGTCGCACAAAATGGAAATATCTTGAGTGAAACAGAAGTCACTTTATCACTTAACACTATAGGTTCTGAACTTTAAAGAATTGAGGATACATGGGGGCATGACACTGACTACATGATCAAAATCACTGAGTCCCTCTAATCGCCTGTAGTCAAGTGTAACCCACCATGTGCTCGAACACGTGCAGCAGCGTGCCATCAGAGCCACAGTGCGAGCATGACTCACCACATATGCGGTCGCTCACTGCCAGATCAAGCGAGGCCTTGCCTGCAGGTACACACACAAAGAGAAAACACTGACTGCAATGCTGATGCCTGAAGACAAATGCCTGTCCAAATACTCCTCTAAGTGCACAGCAAGATAATTAGGAAATAATGCACTGAGGCTGAAAATAAAGCACACAAGAACTTGCAATTACCAGCTCTCACCTGTTTACATGACACATTCATTGCTTTTGTAATGACTCTTTACTGTACCAGGCCCTGGCAAGGACTACATGGGAAGGGTGGTTTTATGTTGGAGTCAGTTTGTTTATGCTAGTTATGTTACTGGTTTTAAATGTAAGAAGATTGTACGCATGTTGGTTAATAAGCTAGTTTGCAAATTCTTACTATTCTTGTTAGACTTAAATATACTCAACTGTGGATACAGGTCAGCAATAAATTACATTAGCAAATTCTTGTGCCGTAAGATCAGAAAATCCGTTCGTCCAATTGCCAACCCGATGCATAGGAAAGCATGACAAAAATACTGTTTTTTGTTCTTAAAGAGCACTCAATCTTTTGTCACCTATAAAGGTAAAAAAACTAAACTTATCTAATTTACACGTACTTTGCACATTACTACACTCTCCTCAAATTTACTCAAAGCTCATTAACATGGGCTTGCTCACACCACTGAATTAATCCCTAAACCATCTACCTTAAAATAAACAAAATAACATACATTTATACATGTGACATAATTACATTATGTCTGTCATTATTATCAAAGTTTTGACAGCATTATCAAACTTATTTTATATTTAAAGGGATTAAGAAGATAAATATGCCCTATTGAGTACCCCAACTAAGCTTGGAGTTGGCCTAATTACAAAGACACCAGCTCCAAAACCCCAGCCGAGCCATTCATGATGGGGCGATTCATTGTGCTGTGCAAAAGCTACAGCCAGTCTGATTCTGAATCAGCCTAACATTGTTCAGACAGGTGTTTAATGAGAAGTTCTAACTCCCAGAGACTGATGGATTAATGGACATTTTCCCATGTTTTCCTGTAGAGAATGCAGGGCTCAAACTCATACACAATTTTCTTAGCCAAATGCTTTAAACTGTAGGAATACCTGGCAGAAATAGATTCCTTATGTGACCACCAATTCATTGCTATTTGACAATAGACAATGTTATATGGAAGAATAGGGGGTGCAGAGAAATAGTGAATTGGTATTGTGTTTACTCCAAACAAGACAGACTGCAAGAATGAGGCAGAGGGAGAATGTTTTTAAAAAAAATTATCTATAGATAGATCTTTTACTATAATGTCAGCTAACTTATATCAGCAGGCATTTGTCTTCACCACAATGTTCCACTTTAACACATACATGTCCAAGACATTGAATAAAAGGTCTTGAGAGATGAAAAGGTTTTTGGCAATGTTTATAATTGTACTTATGATGTAATTATCAGGTGTCAAACCTATCTTGAAATCTTGGAATCATTGCTTTAAAAATAATTGTATTGAATGTATTTTCTCAGCCTTTAAAGATCAATCATTGTGTTTCTTTAACTTGGCACTACCATTTTGCTAAAACCTCTTCATAATGTCCATAGGGTCACATCTTCCTTCTCAGATAGCTCTATTTATTGTCTTTTTTAGGAAGTGACATTGTTTTACTCAGCCAAGGGATAGCTTGTCAATCCATTCACATGTTTTTGACTCTCCATGTTTTTGTGCATGTTGTGTTGCATTAAAATGGTTGAAGAAGGATGATTGATATATTCAGACCCTGGTCTTTTACCCTTTTCCCCAAGCAGATCTCATTGATTTTCTGAAATGTGGTTGGGAATCACAATCATTCTTGAAAAAGAAATAGCCCAGAACATGTCAGATGGGTGAAACAAAGTCCGCCTGCCACTGCTGAGTTTAGCTCACCAGGGAACCTAAAACAGCATGCCAAAGGCTGCCTCTATTAAAGTCACAACCAAGGAGGAAATGTAGAGTGTCTCAGTACACAGACATGAAAATGCTTCATTACCTTTAGAAAACCAATGGTGGCTGTTCAGGGTTGATAACAAAATTGCCCTCAGGTCAGAACCACAGTGCTTAAAAGCACCATTGAGAATACTGCAGTGATGAGCCTGTGAGTGAGATGTGTTTTCTTCTGGACATTACTGTCAAAAAACTGCCTCTGTTTATGATTGAAAATGCATGTAGTTAATTTCACTAATATCCCTGCCATGTAAACATGTATTCAGTCATTCATCTCAATAGGCCGATTAAAATAACCCCTTTTTGTATAAGCTGCTCTGATACACAGCCCGTGTTCAGCAATACCACATCCACCATGGACATTTTTAATAGTTATTAGTAATTCTATTATCACTGTGGGATGTCCGATTACCTCCCAGGCCTATTGTGCCATATCAAGCGGGTATACAATTTACAGCACAGGATGCAAGGGATCCAATGACACTGGGGTAATCTGATGTAATGAAATAATAATAAAAATGATGAAAAAGACTGTGGCAACCCGGGAGGGGAAATCTTTCTTTGGCATTTGATACCTTAGGGGTCGTTTACATATGATCCCGGTAAATCACCAAATCATTATGGATGATCCCAATGACTTTCTCTCCCTCCCTGTGTGATAGATTAACTATGCAGTAATGGACAGTGCAAATCGCTGTAAGTTCTAAGCCAGCCAGAGGAGACAGGGCTGGCTGGGCAGAGTGATAGATTAGGGATTTTTAAATACTCCTCCTGGTGAGTTCTACCGCAGCCAAAAGAGCAGCTGGGGTTTTTCTCACTCTGCAAGGGGGGTGGAGAAGGGCCACAGATGGCCATGGGCCCTGCAGGTCAACACTATTCAAAGATGCATCCTGGAGTAAATGAGTGCGTAAATTAATCGAGGCCTGCGGATGCATTGGAATTTACGGCACTATGTTCTGCAGTAATGAAGCCTGTACTTTAAATCCATATTATATATGACACATACGCTATTAAAGAAGTCTTTGCAGAACTACAACTGCTCTGTCAAGCTCAGCAGAACATCATAACTCCTTATTGATTTGAAGATACATTTTACTTAGTCAAGGAGAATTATAATGTAAACATTTCAATTTTGAAATAACTAAATCACCACTGAAAACACTGCCAGAATGGTGGTTCATTTTAGGCTACATGCCAGCTAGCACAATTTGAACACCCTCCTTATATACTGTGCATGTCTGTGTTATCCCACCCCGTGATCTCTGTTCCCCTTTGTTTGTTGCTGCAATTTGTCAGTATTTGTGGTGGCATGCATAACCTTTATAAACCTTTTTAAGGTGAGCACAGATGATTTGGCCTTTTTGGAGCTCTGTTAGTCATCCCACGCTGGTTTGAAAACATCAAAGGGCTGATTGCAAAACCTATTTTAGAGCTGACAAAAGCTGCTTATTAGCATTCAACCTAACATGAACCAACTTTGTTACAGTGTTTGTCATTGTAAATAAGTTACTCCAGAATGAAAGTCCTTTTGCATGAAGTGAACATTATTTGGCATTCCGTCTATTTCTCTGATATAATTAACGAAAATGATGATATTGTAAAACTGTTACATAGCTTTTACTCCATACAAAATTAACATTCTCAGCCCCTTTGTTGGATTGAATGCAATTATTGTTGCTATCAGGCCACCAAATCTTAAGACACTGTTACAAGTGATTGCGGATGCATGAATGAATGAAGGGACGATCATGCCATGATAATTAGATTTTCTCATTAAAACAGAAGCTATTGCCTTCAGATATCGCTGACCATGCCTGCCTGAGGTCATTGAAGTCCAGTCTGACTTAATTACATTATAAGTAACCAACAGGTTGGCTAGTTGGCTTCATTGCTTATAAAGAGAATAATTTAAAACATTTAAAAACACACATGCACACACATCTTGGACAGATAAAGTATCTGCAAGAACCTGTACCCATGCAGGCTGCTGGGTCATGCAAATCTGGATTTATGCCAAAGGATATTTCTGAACAGGCTTGCCTGATACTAGAGGTGGCATGGATTACTGCGGTCAGTCACACCACAGACAGGGGCTGACTTCAAGGTAGATTTCAGAAGACCACTTAACAACTGTTGACTTTGCCTGGAGTTTCAACAAACAGATTGCTTTCCCTTTCCTTAAAAATACTGTATCAAGCATTATTTGGTGGAATTATTGCTAGCTTGATATCATAAGAGACAAGTTTAAAGTCTGACCGTCAGTACCATAATTCTGACGCACCTCTGTTACGCTTGGTTGTGTGTGTACAATTTCTATTGTAGCAGTGTTTTGATGAATAGAATTCCCTCTGTATCAAGTCCTATACAAAACATTATAAAAATTACACCTTTTTTCACTGGTACTGTACCTTGACATGTCAGTCATAACCCAGTTTTCATTTTAAAATAAACAATCTCTTATTTACCAAATACTTGAGTGCACTGTGACCCCACTGTGAGTGTGCGTGTGGATCCCACTTTTTGGTAGTGCACTCCAATGTTAAGCCTTCCTCAGGGGCTTTGATGTGTCAACTGATTTCTGGGGGTGGAGACACTGAGCGATTTACAGTGGCAGAGATACGATCAAATGCATCGGGAGACAATACATCTGGATGTGCCGTGAGAGCAGAACCTGTTCATGTCAAGAGAAGGATGGAAAGAGAGAGGTGCACAGTTTCTTACCTGAGGCAACGTGTCATCTCAGCTGGGAAGATTTGTATCATAGTTTTGATGTTTGATGTCACTCAAGCTATCTTTTGTAAAAGAGTGCCAATATGGTAATACATCTAATTATAAAAGTAAAAAATGACAAGTGTACTTCTACTTTAGTATACTTGAAAAAAGTTCTATAGCAAACTTAGGCTTATACTTCTACTGCTATTAGTTAAGACAGATAAAAAGTGTATCTCTGCCAAGTTTTATATTTGATTTGTTTAATGATTCACTGTCTAGTTAAAATCTGTGTTCACGGAAGGTCTGAACAACAAAAGCACCATACAACTTTCTTCATTTATTAAAACAGATTTCCCTTCTCTATTATTTCTCCCATTAACTTTTATTATGGAGACAATTAAAGTCATAGAGAGTATGTCTGACTGTCTGCCAGAAACACTTTTTACATAATTTCCCGCCATTTCCATACAGTCATCCTGAGTGTTTAGTCCAAATAGTCGACAATAAAACGAAGTAAAAGAGTAAAGAGTCGGACTAAACAAGTCACTAAACAAAAGCCTAATTAATACAATATAAATTGCAATAATCAATAATATAAACACATTCTGCCAGTAGAAATGATCCTGTGCCTCAGTATAGGCCAACAGTATATCAGCACAGTGCACATGCCCACAAACTCCATCAAGCTGTTAAAGCCGACTGACAGCTGACCCAGCTGTGATCAGCTGCCGCCGTCATCAGAAACAGACGTTGCTTCACGTGACGCTTTGGAGGAAAGGACGTCTCATTTCCATAAAACCCATTTCTTCCTTCCTTCTCTCCTCCCATGGTCTTCATGCATCCCCGGTGGGCGTGACTAAAATGCAAGGATAAGACGCAAGTGAGGGAAAAGTGTATGCAATTAAGAGAACTGAGAAGCACCCATGGTGTACATTTATAAACATTAAAGTGTAATAGGTCAGAAAGTCGGTGGTGCAGTGGACCAGTGTCACCTTATTTGAGATCAACTTCAAATGTTGAATTGTTTGAGGTATTTACATTTCAAAAGTAATCTTAAGATGAAGGTCGATCAGTTAGTCCCAGGGTAAAACTTAGTCAAACCACAAAGGTTGCACATAGCACAGCATAATTATCTATTCTTTCAACTGCAGCCTTTGATTCTAAGAAGTAAATAGATAATGAGTAAGCAGACCCTATATGCAAATCGTTAACTCAATAGTTCAGATAACAAGGTCCCGTGTGTGTATGACCACTTAGAGGTCACTATGACATGTTTCATTTCAATGATCACATATTCACAGTTAAAGTTGTCCCTAATCTGTGTTAACATCAATTTATAAATAGTAACAGTGCCTTAGCTTCACATGTTGATTGTATACGATCAATGTCCACTGTGTAGAACGGATGTTTGAAATATGTATCAGGTGTCATTTGTGCTATGTACATGGACATGTATAGTACTCAACCATTGGGTAAGTGGAATACTGCACATAAGGAAAACAGTGTGCCATACTGTATTTCTCCTTTACATCACATTTCCCAGCTGAAGAACCACGCAGGAACCATTACATGATGCCTGGTTTTCTTTTGATTATCTCAGAGTCTTCAATAGTTACACATATCTTGCTGTTGACTTGCTCATTGCTGCATTTCTTGGTGCATTACTTGCATGTGTAGATCTGACCAAGGATTACAGTAGGTTACAGTAATATTTTTACCAGCTTGAGATTAAACTGCTCATCGCATGATAATGCTCCATTGACTGTATTCAGCCCGACTATTTAGTAAGTTTTCATTCCAGGGCGCCCAGTACCAATACAACCGCCTGCCCTTCGGTTACTCCCTGCCCCCGCGCACTTTTTCCAAGTGTGTCGAGACGGCCCTGGAGCCGCTGCGGCGGTCGAGCATCATGGTCCTGTTTTATCTGGACGACCTGCTGCTGCTGGTGCCGCCCCGGGACGAAGCGGTGGTGCAGACAACCCAGCTAGTTGCACACCTGTCTTACCTGGGCTTCACGGTGAACTGGAAGGAGAGTGCTCCTCTCCCCTCAGAGACTCACCTACCTTGGCGTGGTACTGGACTCCTCTCTCCGGAGAGCGCACCTCTCTCAGGAGAGGGTGGATGCTCTGGTGGAGCTGTTCCACCGTGTTGTCCCTCGAGCGGCGGTGGAAGGTCTGTTGGTCATGAGGCTTCTGGGCCTCATGTCGGCGGCTCACGTGGTGGTTCCCCTGGGCGGGGTCACATCCCATATCTCGGTCTTCACAGACGCCTCCCTGATGGACTGGGGAGGGACCTGCCTTTCTCAGGTGGTGGGTGGTCTGTGGCAGGGCCGCAGGCCTCTCCACGTAAACATGCTGGAGCTCCTCACGGTGTGGAAGGTGATCCAACATTTCTCCCCTCTGCTGCGGGAGCAGCATGTGCTGGTCCGCACAGACTACAAGGCTACCGCGGCCTACATAAACCGCCATGGCGGGGTGCACTTGCACTCCTGTGGACGCACACTCACCTGCTCTCCATCAGAGCAGAATATATCCCTGGTGTGTTGAAAAGAGGGGCGGACATCATGTCGAGGGGGGGGCCCTCGCCCAGACAAGTGGCGCCTCCATCCCGATCTGGCGACCAGATCTGGCTCCGGTTTGGCAGGGCAGAGGTGGATCTGTTTGCCGACAAGGAAAACGCTCAGTGCGCCCTTAGGTTTTCACTGAGCCCACGGGATGTCCCCCCGCTGGGAGTGGACGCCTTTGCGCACCCCCTTTGGCCTCCCCGGCTGCTGTATGCTTTTCCACCGGTGCGGCTGATCCCGTGCCTTTTGGATCGCCTGCATTTTTCAACCTTGGCGGTGACTCTGGTGGCCACGTAGCGCACCAGCGCGTCCTGGTTTCCCTGTCTCCAGCGGTTGCTGAGAGGCGACACCTGGAGTGCTTAGGTCTCTCCCGTGAGGTGGTTCGCACCATCCAGGGCTCGAGAGCTGCCTCCACTCAGTCCTCTTACTCCTTTAAGTGGTCGGCTTTCCAACGCTGGCGTCTGGACCAGGGGACGGACCCAGTTGCCTGTCCGCTGCCGGGGGTGCTTTCGTTCCTCTAATTGCTCATGGAAAGGGGGCTGGTGTTCAGTACGGTTAAAACCTACACTGCCGCCATTTCGTCCTGTCACGAGGGCTTCGGGGACAGGACGGTGTTCTCCCACCCCCTGGTGAAGCGTTTCCTTAGAGGCGTGCGGAGGCGCAGGCCGGTGACGTGGCCTATTGCCCCACAGTGGGACAAGAGGGTCAGTGATCTGGTTCTCAGTGCTGAAGAAAAGGCATTGGGAGCCAAAGGCTGGGTCTCACTATTGTATATATACACAAGGTGCGGAAGTAGGAGAGGCCCATGCTGTGGGTGGGCGTAGACTAAAATTCTCAGTGCTGCTCAGGCGCACGCAAGGGGTAAACCCAATAGCAATAGCCTTAGAGGGCTGCACCTATACTCATAGAATCCGGGTGACAGTACGTAACCCCCATTATGTTGCATTACTCTATATTATGTGGGTCACGTAAGTTACAGCGACTCACACGGTGATGAAGCTGTGTATCGATAAAACTTAAATTTAACAAGGACTCTCAAGTCTCACGCATTCACCGTGAGACACACGCTTTTCAGCCAGTTCACACGCCACACCTTGTATTTCTCACGCTGAGATGTAAGTTAAGAGATAACGTCCTTGAAGTTGTCCCGCTATATTTAATTAATGGAAGATCATTTTTGTGCCGAGTTCATTTCTTTCTCTGTAGCTTACTAAAGCCTGTAGCCGTTAAGCCCATCATAAATTAAAATGTGTTGTTTCCGGGTAAATTCCGTGATCCTGCAAGCGCATTCGTTACCAGGCAAAATGGATGCGGGTGCACACAGAGTGGAAGTTGGAAGCGCAAGACCTGATGAATGCGGTAAATAGTTTGTTTTTTTAGCATTTTGACCATTCCTGGATGAAATCACTTGCATGTGATCAAAGATAGTGAGAGCAGCTGATGTTGGGAGTATAGCCAAATGCGAGCTAAATGATTATTGATGATGCAGTCAAAAACTCTCCAAACTCTTTGCAACCTGCTTTGGCTTTTTTAGCCAGTGGTGAGCTAAGTAACTTAGGTCTATTCAGATCCTTTTAAAGAAAAAATAAAAGTACCAATACCTCACTGTAAAAATACTCTGCAAGTGCATTGAAAAAGTTAAAGAGGTGGTATTGGGCTTTTTGGCTTTTATTGAGTTATATATCTTTTTTGTGCATGTAACAGGTTTGCAAAGTGAAAAAGCCCAAAGTCCAGCCCAAAGGGAGTTCCCATCTCCCACAGAAAGCACTGGTCTGAACCGCTAGAAAACAGCTCGTTTGTAGTCCAGCCCTTCACTTCCTTTACTTGTGATGTCACAATGAAAACGTGTCATAAAGCTTGCCAAGCGGCTAGCGGGGGTCAGGCACGCCCTCAAACCATGCTAGGCTGAGCGGGGGCCCTAGCGGAGGCCCTTTGGCTCAACTCGCCTTTGTTTGGTTTTCCGTTGTAGAAATGTTGCACATGTACCTGCTTCCAGGTACTTTTTTTCATATCATCTCACCTCCATCGAGGTAACGCGAAAACATGACAGACTGCTGATTGGTCAGAGAGAATCGTCACTATTCACTGCATCATCATTGCGTGCACCAGACAGAGGCCAGCAACAGAAAGTTTTAAATTTTACAGTTTTCGTACGGAATTTCATGACTATATCCACTTCTGAGAAGTTTTGAGGTGAGAAATCAGCTGTGTAGATTTTGAATATTGATAGTTTTACAAGAAGTGATGCCGGAACAAAAATGTGCTTGAATATTTTCTCCGCAAGTGGCTGCGGGGGGGTGCCTGTGCCAACCCGCGTGAGGAGCGTGTGAGGCCGGCCAGCTGCCCGCTCACAGAGCCCTCTGCTCCCGCCGTCACACAGAACGCTGCAGCATCAACGGCAGAAGAAAACACAGCTGTAAGATTTTCATACCGCTTATCTGTCTTTACAATGACAAATGTTTCAACTTAAAAAAGAGAAAGCTGTGTGGATCATTTGTGTGTGTGTCGCATTGAACATTACATCGCGGCAGTTGTGTGTGTTGTGTCGCTATGACAACAGGCTATGTACTATCACTGGGTACTATCTGCAATGGAAAATGGAGCAGGGCCGAGTAGAGTCGAGTCTATCGATTTGCACTATGGTAGCATTTTTCGGCAAGGCAGCATAGATCGTCAGAACACCGGAACAACGTTAAGTCCTAAAAGACGATGCAACTCCAACTCTGTTTGGGCCTGGAAATTCACAATCACAACCTGTAAGTATGCTTTATTGGTTGTGAATTATATTTAAAACAAACACGGAAATGTAACTTCACAGACTGTTCAAATGCGGAGTTGCTGTAAACATTGGCTAACATAGCTAAAGTTATAGCTATAATGCTAATGTTACACCTGATGTGAAAGCTACTGAGCAAACGTTCAGATTGTTTGGCCAATTTTTATGTAAAATTGAGTTGAAATTGATGGATGTAGTTGTTTATGGTAAGATGTGGAACAATGATGTTGTGTGGTTGTGGACTTGTGAGTAACTTTTACCATCTGCTCGGTTACGCTCGCAGTCTGAAGCGGCTTTGATTTGGATCACACTACCTTGTACCCGCCCTTCTCTGCTTCTGATTGGCTAGTAGTCCTTACCTGGGAACTGGGCATGTGCAACTCTCAACAAAGATTTTGTAAAAGTAATATGCATCACTCTGTAGCTTAAGAGCGGAGTGTACAACACATAGGGTGAAAAGAGGAGCTGCAGCAATGTGCAGTATGAGAAAAATATGGTGTTTTTAGAAAATTAAACCATGTAAACCTGTTCTGGTACAACCGCTAAATAAGATTTTGAACCTGAAAATGAGCATAATACCACCTCTTTAAGTAAAAGTATGTAAGTAGGCTATAAGCAGGAAAAATTAGAAGTAGCCTATTAAAAATAAAAGTAGCCAACTCAAAGCAGAAAGAAAAAAGACTGTATTCTTTTATATATCATTTGATTATTATTCCTCATGCTTTAATGTAGTTGGTTGAGGTTGAACTATTTTGTATCAGACTGTAATTAATGATGAATTAATTTTTATATGCGTTAATCATACAATATTTCCCTTTGAGATGTGGTGAAGTAGAAGTAGAAAGTGGCATGAAAAGAAAATACTCTAGTTCAGTACAAATACCTTGTGTACTTATGTACAGTACTGTTTTGTTACCGTCCACCACTGGCCTTAGCTCTGGCTGCCTGAAACTAAAGAAAGGACTAGAGATGTTTTTCTATATTTTGGCTCTGGACAGAGCGCTATCATCCATCATGATGGTGAAAATGGCTGGCCTTGAGCCATGGTGCTTCCAGTGGGAGCCCTCTATCCCTGTTACCATAGACTGTATATAAAAAGCCTGTTACCAAGGCATTAAAATGTGCAGCAAACAATTGCAACACAAAACATCATCCATAAGCTGAAATGTGTAGCCTACTCACACACACAACTTGACATACATGCGTAGGACAAGTTCTGCCATCCTCCCATAGATGTCATTTACACTGGGGACGCTGGGAACATGTCCCCACCATTTTTTGAAATGGTTGATTTTGTCCCCACCACTTTTTTAAAGCATAATTTGTTTTTAAAAAATTATGAAATGCAGTGCAATTAAAATATAGAAGAAACAAATGTGCATTGTCCAAAAAAGTATCTTCAGCTAAAAAAAATTACTAATTAGGAAATGTCCCAAAAACATGCATGCACCAATCAGTAACTTTGACAACTTCTTGACACAGTTTCTTTTTGGCCAAGTTTTCCGTTCGCACTGAGGATATCTTTAAAACACTGTTTGAGGATCTTGTAATCTCGTGAACCTATTATTGTGTATCATGATGTCTTGCGAGCTAAGTGTCTCTTCACACTCCTAATCTGAGCCCATATGTCCCCACCACTTTTCAACACAAAGTGATGCCCTGGCATCCTACTATATGTGTACAGCACTGCACACAAATTTTTTAATTTTGATACATTTTTATTTTTGAAATACAAGTTTATATATAAATAATCTTCAGATTTACCTATTGTTATAATTTCAATTTGTTCAGGTCAATTATGAACTATAGGTAAAATTTAAAGGCTTTTCTCCAGACATGTTCAGGCTCTGTTACTTCAACGTTCCCGGCTCAGAGGCAGATGAACACTGGCACCGTACAGTTCATTCAACGCAGCGAGCCGCATATCGGCACAGTCCTCCCGAAAAAAAGCAGAGTGACAGCCGCTATAGAAAGACAGGGAGAACAGACAGAGCTGGAAACTCAGATAAATTCCCACTGCAACGTTACAGTAATAGTTTTATCAGCTGTAGGAACTAATCCATGCTAGTTACATGATAACATTACACTTATTTATTTACCCGCTGTCCTACCTGCTGCTTTTTAGTAACCATCTTTTACCATAGGCTCAGCAATGTCAGCACAGCTACATGTATTGGATGATAATGAAACCGTTAGTTTGCTGGAACAGATATTATAATGAGATTGTGTCACACTTTATAACAGTTAGACAGTAGTAGGTAACTTTACTGTAACAAGTGTTAGTGGATGGCTCTTCCTCTGTGTTGTTGTGACCGTTTTGTTGCAGTGTTTTATGTTATGTGGGTCACGTTAGTTACAGCGACTGAGAGGTGGAGAAGCTGTGTACCTGAGTATTGGTAAAACCACAATAAACCTAAACTGAACGTTATGAAGCAAACAGCGGCAGGTCTGCCCTGCCTGCATCACTATAGGCTAACATTAGTAAACAAATCGCTCCACATTTGCTTTTTACCGTTACATTCTTTCTTGCAGGCTAAATCAACAGTGGTACACAGGATAGTAACATGGGTCGCGTTAGTTGTTGAAGTAATGTGGAAAGCGATATAACTTTGCACCGCTTAACATTAGCAACTGGTCATCGTTAGCCAGAGAGCTAATGTGACTTTCTCTGTGTTTCCCCACCGTTACTAATGCTCACTTTGTTCTTACTCGACATCATCTGAACCTGTTTGGTCTGATGGGCTTCAGCACATAAACCTTTATTGTTGTTTTGTATCCTTACGTGAAGCCCGTGTTTTGCTGTGAGACGGTTGTTTTATGGTGTTGGTGGACTGCATGTCGATTTATTTTCACTGGAGCTTCTCCACAGCGAGCTTCCGTGCACAACCGGTTCCAATTTTGTTGTTAGCGTCGGTTGGCACCCAGAGCTCTGTTGGACTACTTCTTCATATTGTAACGACGAACCTTTCTTGTGGCGTTAACTATGTAGTGCTGGGTAGACGTGGGTAAAATAAGAGGACGGGGACAACTTCTTCAGGCAAACTGCGTCCACTTGTTTAATGATCCATCACACGCCCGCAACCGCAAAACACACACAACAAACACTGTCAAAGATCACCATCCCTAGTTCCTGTTAAAGCTCAGAAACAAAATACAACATATGTATATAGTTAACATTAAATTATGCAACTTATTTCCATAAATGGAGTCATCTATAAGCGGAAGAGGAACACTTGGATCGTCTGGCTGACGTACTGCGGTAAGCGTGTCGACTCATTTCCGTTTCCGGTGCTTGTGTGTTGGTACCGTGTTGTGCTGCTCTCACTAAATAACAGTTACATTTGTTAGATTACAGCAGCCAACTGTCTGCTAAACACTTATTCTTTACAGTAATTTTGCCTAAGCACTCACAGTTCTTTCCATCTTTTAGTGACTGCTGTTCAATCTCATAGTTGTTCTAAAGTTTTGGTAGCTGACGCTATAGTACTTTAGCTTAGCCGTTAGCGACTTTAGCTTAGCA
>NC_060171.1:9510913-9521632 GCF_021292245.1 Micropterus dolomieu
TTAAGACTCTTCAGCTGATCCAGAATGCTGCAGAACGTGTTCTGACAGGAACCAGGAAAAGAGATCACATTTCTCCTGTTTTAGCTTCTTTGCATTGGCTTCCAGTAAAATCCAGAATAGAATTTAAAATCATTCTTCTTACCTACAAAGCTCTTAATGGTCAGCCACCATCTTATCTTAAAGAGCTCATAGTACCTTACTACCCCACCAGAGCACTGCGCTCCCAGAATGCAGGGTTACTTGTGGTTCCTAGAGTCTCCAAAAGTAGACTTGGAGCCAGACCATTCAGATCTGTGGCTGTGGGTCACCTGCTGCCCCCGTGTTCCTGCTCGACACCCTCTGCTGCAACAACTATTGTTGCTAGTCCTATTGTTATTATTGTTATTATAATCATTAACATTACGACTTACCATTAACACTACTATAAATATCTGTACCATTTTTCATTTAGTCTATAGCAACATCACCTTTACTGTCTGTACCTCTGTGTGTGTATATTGTGTAGGCTGCCTCCCTCTCCTCTCTCTCTCCTTCCATCCCTCTCTTTTTCTCTCTGTTCCTCTCCTGCCCTCTCTCTCGCTCGCTCTCTCTCTCTCCTTCACCCCAACCGGTCCAGGCAGATGGCCGCCCACCCTGAGCCATGGTTCTGCTCGAGGTTTCTGCCTCTTAAAAGGAAGTTTTTCCTTGCCTCTGTCGCCTAGTGCTTGCTCTTGGTGGGAACTGTTGGGCTTCTGTAAATAGCATCATAGGGTATGGTCAAGACCTGCTCTTTTATGAAAAGCGTTGTGAGATAACTGTTGTTGTGATTTGGCGCTATATAAATAAAATTGAATTGAATTAAAATAAATCTTAAAACAAATCTCATCTTACAATATTAATAAAAAAACTGACAAAACTTGCTTGGAAAAACAAAAGCAAGGAAGTTGAACTACCTGATGAGTTCAGAAAATGTGTGTCTGTTACTTTATTCCAGCTATCGTTGTACTTTACTATGAACAAGTTAGCATCGATCCGAACTCCATTCAGAAAACAAACATTGTAGAAGTTGTTGTCTGCTGTCCTGCTGACAGACCTGACAAAGCATGAATTCATATGTTTAACAAATCGGCATCATATTGTAGTTACTTTGGCATCAGTTTGATCCGTTTATTGCAATTAAATCACAGCAAAATGTTTACTTTGGGTTCATACTGCAGAGCTGTAGTCATCGCGGGTTGTGTTTATTTGGTTATCGCCTTGTGTGAGAACACTTGGCAGTAGTCCAGTGATAAAACCACCGCAATGAAAGCACTCTGAGGATTAAATTCACATTTGGTCTGAATGCACAGTTATATCATTTCTTGCATGCTAAAATCAACACTGACATAATCCCGGTGGTAGGATAGTAATATCGATCATGTTAGCTGGAGAAGTAATGTGGAAAGCCATACAACTGTAGTATTTTGCACCAGATAACGTTAGTAACTGTAAATATTCTAAATGTAAATGCCCTGTATGTGTATAGCACCTTTCTAGTCTTTGCAACCACTCAAAGCGCTTTTATGTGACAAGTGGTATGTGGCAGTATAGTTCATAACTCATTTTGATACCAAGTAATCTATTTGAAAAGTAAACCCATTTTTAAGTTCATTACAGTATTCCATTTTCAGGAAATTACACTTACAATAGTTGTTATATTAATGTTTATATTAGAATGTATTAAGTTTTGTAACTGTTTAAAACTATACAGCGAATGGTGGAATGCAGATAATGCTGATCCTTGTCTGTGTGGGTTAATTGCTCGTCGATGTGTTGGTAATGCCTCGGGGCTCCAGTAGGGGGATCGCGCTTCTCTTCCTCATTCAATACAGACGAGTGAAGGCGAGAGCTGCGTGTGTGCGCTTCTTCAACCTTCTCCCGCTACTTTTCCCCTTCTTAAGGTAATTACTACTCACAAAGCAATGTCAACTTTAACACATGTTGATAGTACATTTCGTTATGTTACTGTGGTTTTATATGAGTAAAAGAAACGGTTTTGCATGTGTATATTGTTTAGAGTTTCGTGCTAACTGGGAAGATGCGTAACGGTAAGCTAGCAGCCAGAGACCTCATGGCCCCGTCATGTCCAAGTCCCGCCATGTCCAAGCGTTTACTTTGTCGTTGGTGTTTAAGCAAGCTACTGCTACGTCCACATATTTTAGCCGTAAGGTTTATTGTGTAATTGTCACTGTGTGGGTGAGTTCATGTCATGCTGAGACAATGAATAACGTTAAAAGTATAATTCATTTTAGTGATCTGTGGGAATTGATTTAAAAAGGAGTATTAAAATGTCATTGATAACTTTGGCTAAAATGATTCACATTTCATAGGGTAATTTAGTTAAAAAGATCATTTAGAATGCATTAAGATAATTGTGACTGTGGTCCTGAATCTGATGAGTGCATGAATATTGAAATGTATGGGTTTTTTGTATACATTGTTCAAAAACTCATTCAATACAGACGAGTGAAGGCGAGAGCTGCGTGTGTGTGCTTCATCAACCTTCTCCCGTTACTTTTCCCCTTAAGAAGGGGAAAAGTAACGTCACAACATTTACACCACATCGCATTCACCATTCACTGAGCCTAACTGCTAAAACAGAAACTAATATTCACACACATTCATACACGGGGGGGAACAGCCACCAGGGGCAATTCAGGGTTCAGTATCTTGCCCAAGGACACTGACATGCAGACTGGAGGAGCCAGGGATTGAACCACCGAACTTACGATTAACGGGCAACCTGCTACATCTCCTGAGCCACAGCCACCCATGGCGGTGTTAGCCGGCAAGTTAACGTTATCTAACTTGAGCCAACTGAAGCTCAACATCACAACAAGTTTCACAAGCTTTGCAATATTACTTCACCCGCCCAACAGGATGAAAGCGAACTCTGTGACAGTGTTGTTGGTTCCAAAACAGAGTGGAGGTCTCTCCATGACTCAAACCTTACTGTTGCCATCATACTTTGGGTGATTCAAGCAAGTTTGGTGTTGGGTTTTAAAGGGGCTATATGTAGTGTTAGACAACACAGAATCCAACACAAGCTTCATGTAAGGATAAAAACCAACAACAGTGTTTTATGTGCTGGAGCCCATCTGGCCAAATGAGAGTCAGATCGACTTTGGGTGAAAACACAGTCAACATTGGGAAACAAACCTCAAAACATATTCATAGTCATTTAATTTATTTTCAAATATTTGGACATTCAAGAAAAAAAAAAAAAGTTTCAAGTCGAGTATAAATTTTGATTACATTGTATCTTTAAAAATACCATTGTCATTTGTAATTATGGCATTAACTTGAGTTTAAGTTATCTTAATTTGTGCACAGAGTTGTCTTTAGAGATATTAGTGGTGGTGTGTTAATGGTTTTTCAAATCAAATCATTCTTGTGTGAACAACAGGCTGTCATGCCTTCACTGGAACAGTTCAGGCAATTTATTTAATCAGCACGGACGTAGGACGGGGGGAGACAAAGGGTACTAATTTACAGAGTGCAAAGGTAAGGAGGGGCACACAAAAATTGCTTGTAATAATTTTAAATTCATTATCACACCAAATCAAATGGGGCTTCAACAAATAGTAATGGTTGAATAAACAGGCTGATTGCATAAACAGTTCACAAGTGATTATCTTGATAGTATGATTAATGCGTAGCATTTTTTTTTTTCAATCTGTAAAAAAAGTGTTGAGGGGGCCTCAGAATTCTGTGTTATGCCCCTGGAACAAAGTGTACATGTAAACAGGCCTAGTGTTCCAGAGAAATGCTGTGTGACAACAACTTAGCTAGAATGGTGTTTATTTTAAAAGTATGAAGAAAAAAAGCAATATATTAACACTGTGTTAACGTATGCTGTGTAAAATTTGAACTTTATCTAAACTATGGGAGGTTCATATGATAGTATTGTGGGTGCCTGTTGGGAGCCTATGACATGGTGAAAAGTAGAGTTAAGGGGAACAACTAGGGAGTTCAAGCTGAGAGCAAGACAGGCGAGCAAGAGACAGGCAGATCTCTGCCTCATGTTGAAACCAAACTCTACACGATGGAGTTATTGATTAAATGTTCTTTTAAAAGGCCAGTTGGGTAGAGAAGGTCACACCAAGGTTTTCACTACAGGGGAATGGAGATGCATTCGACCTGTCAGCTGAGGATAGGCTCTGAGTGGGCACACAGCCCTTCTATGGTAGCAAAAGGGACAGCAATCTTCTTAAATTGAATCTATCCATGCTGAAACTCACTAGGCTCAGCCCCTAAAGACTGAGGTAAGTGTCAAAACATCTAAAAAGTCTTTCAAGAGTTTTCTACCAAGAAATGTTCAGAGGCCATGTAATGCCCTCACATAAATATCTTATCTATATATATTTGTCTTTAGACTTGTTATGAATACATGATTTGCAGAAGATTCAACAATGAGAATGTAAACAGAGGAATAATTTGAGCTTACTGACCAGAGCGCATGGTTAGCGACATCATTATTTTAAAAGGTTCTGGACAAACTTCTCAAGAAGGTGCGACTCACATTCACCCTCTCAATTTTAAATGTAATTTGTAATCATCAAATCTAACTTTTGAACACATTACGACAAAATGTTATATCAGAATAAGTTGTCTAAACTTCCCTTTGTCATCTTACTCTAGTCAACATCTTTAGATTCAATAATATACCTTCCCACATCCATTACTTAACTAAGCTTCCGGCACTTTTAAAAATGCAATAAAAATTTTTGGGCCACTTGAGGGCAGCAAAACAAGCTGAAAATACAATATTATCAACTTATCACTGTTAAGCAAGAAAGTTAAAATGGCGAAGGTGTTAGCAAACAACTGCCTATTTACACATCCAGCAGATATGAAGCAATATAGTTTTATAGTGTGTAGTTTTTATAGTTTTCTGGCCCACCTGGCAATAGTCCAAAATAGGGTAAGGCATATTTTATTTCATTAAACTAGAAATAAAATATGTAAAGTAAGTATTGGTATCGGCAATACCAGCCTGGGTATTTCTTGGTAATGGATTGTAAAGGAAGTAATATCACACATCACTAGACCGCGAGGTAGACACAGACCACGCTGGAAAGATTATATGAATCTCATCTGGCTTGGGAACATTTTGGGATTCCCCGGAAGAGCTGGAAAACGTGGCTGGGAAGAGGGAGGTTTGTACTACTGCAACCTGGAGAATTGTATCATAATTCTGAACTTCCTAATACTGATTAACTTTAGGTGAAAGAATCTGGCTCCTCAAGGGCACAGCAGCAGTTGAAGGAGAATGACTTGTTGACCCCTGTTTCAGTCAACTCTATATTCTGCCCCACAGAGTCGAATGCAGAGATAATTGGCCACAGCCTGCCAGGGAGGAGTTGTTTAGATTGTGCATGCTGTGAGGTTCCCTTTCATAGTGACCATGTTCCTGATTTGGCACAAGTCAACCCAGGGGAGGATGCAAACAGCTGGGCAATGCGCACGCATGCACGAGTGCACACACAAAACACACACACACACAGATCTTTATTCCCAATACCCATGAGTTTCATTCTTCTGCTTTGACTTCCATGCCAGAATCAGATGGGTCATATTTAACTGCAAATACATAAAGACTTTTAAAATACTCAAGCTTGATAATATAATGGGCTTAACATTTTCTTATACAATTAAAAAATATATACTCAAAAAGAACCAAAGCTTGGTTTGAACAAATTCTTACGACATACATAGTTGAACATGACTTGAGGCCTCACATGAAACATTTAAAATGTATTTGGGCTGTCTATTAAAAGTGTGAAAAATGAAAATGACTGTACTCAAATTTAGGACTAAGACCCAGTGAAATGGAACATGATGTTCCATGCCATATATAGCCAGAAATACTGAATTCCCTGTATTTAAACAACCTCTGTGTATGTACAGTGGCAGCCCATGAACACCTATGTTATTATTTCTATTATTATTCTAACAGCTTGGGAGCCATGACTTCGGTTCATGATTTGCAAAACAAAGCAGGTGGAACTACTCCCACCTAGGTTAATGCAATTCAGGGAGTGTGAGTGAATGGTCAACACAAGGGTGGTCTTTATTTACCCAGCTGTTACAGTAAGGTTGAGTAAAATCAAGACGGCGCTCCCCTTAATATTCCTGGCATCACAGTAGCATGTGTGGAGAAGGATTAGCCTGTATTACATGCTTTACTTTGATGCTGGCTTGAACAAATCCTTTTCCTTCTTCTCCTGCTGACTTAACACCGGAGTGTGTACCATAAACCAAAACCAGAAAGGCCAGCAAGGACATCTGTCCTTCCAGTGACTTATCAGATTTTGTTGGGAAGACTGCTTTTTAATTAGATGTAGAAGTAGGTACATGCGACAGTTAATGCTGACCGCACAGAAGCATTTATTTAACGACTATTGCTTTCGGACACGTTATCGCGTCCCCAGGGATCATATTGTCACCCGGGTCCCCTAACGCCCTTGGCACTTAATTAATCAATTGATGTGATTGAGTGGTCTCTGTGTGTGAGACATAATGAGCTCCCGATTAAAATCGTTTAAAATCGTCATGGCTCACAGGTTTCGCAGTGGCAGTAAACTCCACATGTAACATTTTCTAAATTGACCTAGAAATTTTAAAAGATGAATGTCAGATAATGTTAAATGTACATCCCTCTTTTCATACAAAAGATGTTCTTTTTCAAACAGATAGCACAAATACAGAGGGGCACTGTCTATTAAACTGTAAGGCTTGGAATCCACTAAAGACTAATAAGTGGCATTACTGGGAACTCAAATAGACAAAGATAATTGAGCTAGAGACTGTGTGTGTGTTTATTTCACTCTCCAACTTCCCATTTACACCATTTGAGGTCAACCCTTATCTTTAGTGTATGGCCATTGAAGAACATAAATACAGCTAGGAAAGTATGGATTTAATCGTTACTTTTCTGTACATAAATGGAAAAAGAAATGGGCTTTAATCCTGCTGATTACTCCCATAAGGCAAAATCTTTTTCTCTCTTTACAAAATGATCCTACTTGCTCGCTCAGTTTACTGCAGTCTAAGGTGTGCAAGTGAGCCATTCATTCATCCATTCTCAAAACCACTTCTCCTCTTCAGGGTCACAGGCGGCTGGAGCCTATCCCAGAATGCACCGGGTGAGAGGTGCAACACACCCAGGACAGATCCCCAGTCTGTCACATCAGCAATAACCAACGAAGCTCACCAGGGTTTTTCCTGCATAGAGAATTATATGGTGGACGCCTCTGTCAAATTCGGTCCCTCCTTCAGCTTGCGACAAAACTCTTTGTAACTGTAACTGCAGCATTACGCTGATTGTTATGACATTGTATCATAATCAAAATCAGCACAGCACACCGGGAAAGACATTACAAAATAATCTTTAAAAAAAACATGCAAAGTTCCATGTTTTAATGTAGTTTTATATTGCCAGTAGGCATTTAAAAATTCTGTTGCAAATGGGAATCTGCATTTGTAAACGCTCCTCTATGAGCCTCTATGTGTGTAGAGCAACTACAAAGCCAGAGTCTGAGTGTTTGCACCACTGAAATGGAAGGAAATTAAGTTGTATTTTTTTTTTTTTTATAAACTTTATTCCCACTTCATCGAATATATAAGTTCAGACATCTGTAGAACATATTAGTTCATTGCAATACCTTCTTCTGAGAACATGACTGCTACATATACTGAGCTAATATTTTCAATTAGGAAGTAAACAAAATAATTAATAAAAAGTGCCTTGTAAAAGTGTGAGCGCGTGTGACAGACTGTGGGGTCATGTGTGGATGTGGCCAATCTCTCTCTCTTCCTTGGAGGAGAAAAGCTGAGGCTGATTGCAGTAACTTGGGGCACCTGGGCCCCATTGCCCTGTAGTGTATTTGTAATTCCTTGATCTCTTTCAGCTGCTGTTGTTAGGTCCCTGCTAACTGATTCACCTCTGTTTCTCTCCACAGGCTCCACCTTTGGTTTGGTTTTTGGATATGTTGCTTTAGTGGTATATACCTTGTTTCTTGCACATCACCTTCATATACACCCATCCATGCATCCATCATCCTGCCCTGACACTACTGGAACCACTGATGTTTGTACCCCACACAATTCTTATGTGTATTTAACCAAAAATAAGCCAATATATCTTAATAAATGTTGCCTGCCATGGTGTGTCTCCCTTTTTGTTGTGGCCTTTTGAGCCACGTCATAACAAATTATGGGACCATAACAAATGGGGACTCGCCCATTAGATGGGACCGTAACATATGGGGGCTCGTCCCTCCGTTAGACAGGACCAAAACAAATGTGGACTCGTCTAAAGGTTAGTGTAGTAAAAACTTGTTTGGTGCATCAGGTTGTGAGGTGTTACTGTACTGCTGATTAGTCATTTGGTGCAGCTGTGTGCTAAATTTGTGCTTTGTCTTGGGAGATACATGATGTGTATTGGGTTATCAGGAAGCCTTAGTGCCTGACTGGCGTTGGGTTTTTGTGTGCTGCTCCGAGGGTAACTGACTGTTTTTTGATACGCTTTGTACAGGGATTTCCCCATTAGGTTTAAGTGGCTTTTTGGGTTGCATCAGTTTGTTTTCATGTTGTGATGACATGGTTAGTCTCAGCTTTTTTCGGACAAGCTGTCGCTCGGGGGACGGCACATCCGCATGAAATTGCGGGGTGCCTGCGTGCAGGTCATTCTGCAAATCCGCTGTTTTTTTTGTGCATAAATTCCCACCACTAGCCGCATGAAGACTAGGGTTGAGTATTAGTTAGTTTTAGCTGGGTAGTTAGGGGGAAGTGTTCCTGTTGGGGGTTGTGATTTGCCATTGCGTATCTGCAGTTACCACTGTCTTACTGTCTGATTGGTAAGTTATAGTTATGGGTTCTTTGACTTGGTGTGCCTGTGGGGGCAGTTATCAATGGCTGTAAGAGAGCGCAATTAGTCAATATAACAGAGCGGTATGGCATTATGGTGTCAATGAGTGATCGTAAGGATGATAAAAATGTTATATTTATCTTTGTTTGGGCAGGGGAATTGTAAACTTGCTGTGACAGAGTCTGTTTCTGTGCTGGTTTCACCACCAAGGACTGTTGAAACGGTAAATCAGTGCTTTGTCTAATCTTGAGATGATGTACCACTAAAATTCCTTAAACCTGGTGTGTCTTACTATGCTTATGCTAACCTTTATAGGCAAGGATAATGTTGTGGCAGATGCTATCTTGTGCCCAAGCTGAGTGGTTTAATTTTCTTTCTGGCTTACTAGTAGACAGAGTAAAGTTTTTGTTTCTGTACTGTTGTGGGGGGGGGTTGTGGACCTGTAGGTTGTAGTGGGTTCGGGGTTCCCTTTTGGGGCCCCCGTTTTAGGGGTGGGGGGTTTTGCAGGTGAAGAGATGAGGCTTTGCTGTAACTTGGGGAACTTGGGCCCATTGCCCTGTAACTCCTTGATGTCATTCTTCAGGGCTGCTGCTGGTCTGATGTTACTACCCTGCTAACTGATTCACCTCTGTTTCTCTCTCCTTATGTTCATACCCCATACTTTTAATAACTATTTTGACACAATTTTTAATTTGGCTATTTTGTTGCCATGGTGTCTCCCTTTTTGTTGTGGCATTTTGAGCCAGATCACAACAGAGGGGAATACCTAAAATACATTTATTTTAAATGCTTCAAAAATAGGTCTACATGTGTACATATTTTGCCAGAGAAAATTAGTTCACTAGTATTTGATGTCCTCAACCTCAAACATGGCTTAACTATGACATGTGACATGCTTCAGTAAGAACAAATATTACTGGGAACACTAGCGAAATTGCAAATTAACATTTACTATCCAGGAATCCACTGCAAGAGGACCCTGAACTATAAATTAAAACAATAGCAATAGCTGTTTAACTGTGTAAATTAATACATTAGTGTTTATGCTGTAAATTATTTAATGTTGAACAGGGTACCTTCATTTTTTTAAATAAAATATGCATAATGTCATAATTTTTCAATCGTCATTGACATCATTAGAACTCTTAAAATATGTTGCCTGTAAAAAGTGTGTATGCACGTGTTCAGGATGGGGTCACTAGGAGTGTGACGAAACACTTTGGGTTAAGATCAAGACGAGATTTTAACACTTGAAGAAATCTTTAGCGCTTAATTATATAAAAATTTTGAGCATAAAACACTATTTCCTGCATTCTGATGAATTTTCTGCACTAGTTTATGGTGATTATTTATATAAAGAGAACCACAAAATTCAGGAGGCAGGTGACGATTCAAAATCTAAAGCCCAACTATAACAGAATATAAGTCAGTGCAGCTCTTAGTCATTCTGTGCTGCTATTAGATCTGTTTCTCCTGTAGATCAACTTATTTAATATCATCACTGCTGAGTCATGATTTAGTCTTCCCTCCTCTTTGGGTCTCTTTAAATGTGATTGTGGCACCTTTTCACCATAATGATGTTTTCATAATGTTTTCTTTAATTCAATTTATATAGCGCCAAATCACAGTTATCTCACAACGCTTTTCATAAAAGAGCAGGTCTAGACCGTACTCTAATGATATTTACAGAAGCCCAACAATTCGCACCAAGAGCAAGCACTAGGCGACAGAGGCAAGGAAAAACTTCCTTTTAAGAGGCAGAAACCTCGAGCAGAACCATGGCTCAGGGTGGGCGGCTATCTGCCTCAACCGGTTGGGGGGGGGGGGGG
>NC_060171.1:9521652-9525824 GCF_021292245.1 Micropterus dolomieu
GAAAGCCTACACAATATACACACAGAGGTACAGACAGTAAAGGTGATGTTGCTATAGACTATATGAAAAATGGTACAGATATACAGTAATGTTTATGATAATAATCGTAATGTTAATATTTATAAGAACAATAATAGGACTAGTAATAATTGTAGCAGAGGGTGTCGAACATGGGGAACAGCAGGTTACTCGCAACCACAGATCCAGACTCCACAGCTCCAGAGCCAGAAACACCTGCAGGAAGTGATAGGAGGAGAGAGGAGAGGGATGAGAAAGACTACGGGAAAGGGGAGATGTCGAGTTAGTAACATGCAATAATGGGATGAGGTTGCATACAGAGGGAGAGAAAGACTAGAGAGGAGCTCAGTGCATCATAGGAAGTCCCCTGGCAATCTAGGCCTATAGCAGCATAACTAAGGGATGGTTCAGGACTCACCTGAGCCAGCCCTAACTATAAGGCTTTCTCAAAGAGGAAAGTCTTAAGCCTACTCTTTAATGTGGAGATGGTGTCTGCCTCCTGAACCCAAACTGGAAACTGGAGGAGCTTGATAGCTGAACACTCTGGCTCCCATTCTACTTTTGGAGACTCTAGGAACCACAAGTAACCCCTCATTCTGGGAGCACAATGCTCTGGTGGGGTAGTAAGGTACTATGAGCTCTTCAAGATAAGATGGTGCCTGACCATTAAGAGCTTTGTAGGTAAGAAGAATGATTTTAAATTCTATTCTGGATTTTACTGGAAGCCAGTGCAGAGAAGCTAAGACAGGAGAAATGTGATCTCTCTTCCCGGTTCCTGTCAGAACACGTGCTGCAGCATTCTGGATCAGCTGAAGAGTCTTAATGGACTTTTTCGAGGAGCCTGATAATAAGGAATTGCAGTAATCCAGCCTAGAAGAAACAAATGCATGGACTAGTTTTTCTGCATCATTTTTAGACAGGATGTTCTTAATTTTCCCAATATTACATAGGTGAAAAAAGGCGGTCCTTGAAATTTGCTTAATGTGAGACTTAAACGACATGTCCTGATCAAAGATAACTCCAAGATTCCTCACAGTGGTACTGGAGGCCAGGGCGATGCCATCAAGGGAATCTATATCTTTAGATAATGCGTCACAGAGGTGCTTAGGCCCCAGAACAATAACTTCTGTTTTATCTGAGTTTAACATTAAAAAATTACAGGTCATCCAGGTTTTAACATCCTGAAGGCACATTTGAAGTTTAGCTAACTGATGAGTTTCATCTGGTTTGATCGATAGATATAACTGAGTATCATCTGCATAACAATGAAAGTTTATGGAATGTTTCCTAATAATATTGCCTACAGGAAGCATATATAAAGTGAAGAGGTTTGGTCCCAGAACAGATCCTTGTGGAACTCCATGACTAACTTTGGCGTGCATGGAGGACTCATCATTAACATGTACAAACTGAAATCGATCTGATGAATAGGACTTAAACCAGCTTAGAGCGGTTCCTTTAATGCCAATGAAATGGTCTCGTCTCTGTAATAGGATTTGATGGTCAATGGTATCAAATGCAGCACTGAGATCTAGTAAAACCAGTACAGAGACAAGTCCTTAGTCTGATGCAATAAGGAGGTCAGAGGTTTTCACCAGTGCCGTCTCTGTGCTATGATGAGCTCTAAATCCTGACTGAATATCCTCAAATAAACTATTGCTCTGTAGAAAGTCACACAGCTGTTTAGCAACTGCTTTCTCCAGAACCTTAGAGAGAAATGGAAGGTTAGATATAGGTCTATAGTTGGCTAAAACATCTGGATCAAGGTTGGGCTTTTTCAGAAGAGGTTTAATTACAGCTACTTGAAAGTACTGTGGTACATAGACTGTTGATAAAGATAGATTGATCATATCTAGTATAGAAGTGCTGACTAAGGGTAAAACTTCTTCAAGCAGCCTAGTCGGGATGGGGTCTAAGAGGCAGGTTGATGGTTTAGATGAAGAAATTATTGAAGTTAGTTGGTAAAGATTGAGGGAAGCAAAGCAGTCTAAACATATCTGGTTTTACAGCTGTTTCTAAGGTTCCTGAGTTTAGAGATAAGTTGGTGCCAGTTGAGGGCAGGTCTTGGTGAATTTTGTTTCTAATAGTTAGAATTTTATCATTAAAGAAGCTCATGAAATCGTAACTACTGAGAGCTATGGGAATACTTGGCTCAATAGAGCTGTGACTCTCTGTCAGCCTGGCTACAGTGTTGAAAATATAATAATCTTTATTTGTAGAGCACTTTTCAAAAACAAGTTACAAAGTGCTTTAACAAGTGTAAAGACAATAATACCCAAAAGACAATAATACAAAAACAATACAAGATAAAAGCATGAAAACATTGAAAAGATAAATATAAAATTAGTAAAATAGAATAAAATAAAAGGGATAAAATAAAGTCAAATAAGATCGTTCCAGAGCCTTGGGGCCCTGACAGCAAACGCTCTGTCCCCTTTAGTTTTAAGTCGAGACTCTGAAAAACCTGGGGTTGTTCCTATTTTCCTCTATTAATGACGAGTAGTACGCTGCTCTGGCATTACGGAGGGCCTTCCTATAAGTTTTAAGACTAACTTGCCAAATTAAACGAGAATTTTCCACTTTGGTGGAACGCTAATTCCTCTCAAGTTTCCGCGATATTTGCTTTAATTTGCGAGTTTCGGTATTATACCATGGAGCTAACCGTCTTTGTTTTAGTATTTTACTTTTTAGAGGGGCTACAGAGTCCAGTGTCATTCACAGTGAGCCTGCAGCACTATCAACATGATCATCGATTTGGGAGGGACTGAAATTAGCATAGGAGTCCTCCATTACTTTGTGATCTGATAATGAATTTAGAGCTGATGGAATCGCATCCTTAAATTTAGCTACAGCACTATCAGACAGACATCTTGTATAAAAATGTTTGCCCAATGGCGTGTAGTTCAGCAATACAAACTCAAAAGTTATCAAACAGTGGTCGGACAAAGAGGGATTCTGTGGGAACACTATTAAATGTTCAATTTCAATACCATATACCAGAACAAGGACGAGGGTGTGGTTAAAACAGTGAGTCAGTTCATGAACACTCTGAGAGAAACCAATGGAATCTAACAGAGAGATAAACACAGTACTGAAGCTGTCATTTTCTATGTCCACATGAATATTAAAATCCCCTACAATAATAACTTTGTCCGTTTTAAGGACTAAAGTTGACAAAAACTCTGCAAATTGTGTGTTAGACTGCGACTCTGCGTAGGGTTTTGAGTGGGTAACTGCTGAAATAGAAGGGCAGAGAAGTGTGTTAGACTGCGACTCTGCCTCCTGGTCTCAACTCTGGGTTGTCATGGATTTGGTCCACTAATAAACTTGACCAGATTTCTAGAAATGAGAGCTGCTCCTTCCCAAGTGGGATGGATGCCGTCTGTCCGAATCAGACCAGGTCTTCCTCAGAAAGTCTGCCAATGATCTACAAAGCCCACATCGTTTGCTGGACACCACCTCTACAACCAGCGGCGGAATGACGACATGCGGCTATACATGTCATCACTGGTCAGATTTGGCAGGGGTCCAGAGAAAACTACGGTGTCGGACATTGTTTTTGCATATGTACACACCGACTCAACATTAATCTTAGTGACCTCCGATTGGCGTAACCGGGAGTCATTACCGCCGACGTGAATAACAATCTTACTGTATGTACGTTTATCCTTAGCCAGCAGTTTCAAATAAGACTCAATGTCGCCCGCTCTAGCCCCAGGGATGCACTTAACTATGGCCGCTGGCTTTGCTAACTTCACGTTTCTCAAAATGGAGCTGCCAATGATCAGAGTTGGTTTCTCAGCGGGTTTGTCCCTGAGTGGGGAAAATCTGTTAGAAACGTGAACAGGTTGATGGTGCCCCGTGGACTATAAATGCTTACGGCTATTCCTCCTTCGGACAGTCACCCAGCCCCCCCCCCCTTCCTGGCTGCACAGGGTATGCCGGAGGACGGCTACCAGAAGCCATCGCTAGCTGCTAAGCTAAAGTCGCTAACGGCTAAGCTAAAGTACTATAGCGTCAGCTACCAAAACTTTAGAACAACTATGAGATTGAACAGCAGTCACTAAAAGATGGAAAGAACTGTGAGTGCTTAGGCAAAATTACTGTAAAGAATAAGTGTTTAGCAGACAGTTGGCTGCTGTAATCTAACAAAT
>NC_060171.1:9525844-9547999 GCF_021292245.1 Micropterus dolomieu
GAGAAAACTACGGTGTCGGACATTGTTTTTGCATATGTACACACCGACTCAACATTAATCTTAGTGACCTCCGATTGGCGTAACCGGGAGTCATTACCACAGACGTGAACAACAATCTTACTGTATTTACATTTATCCTTAGCCAGCAGTTTCAAATAAGACTCAATGTCGCCCGCTCTGGCCCCAGGGATGCACTTAACTATGGCCGCTGGCTTTGCTAACTTCACATTTCTCAAAATGGAGCTGCCAATGATCAGAGCTGGTTTCTCAGCGGGTTTGTCGCTGAGTGGGGAAAATCTGTTAGAAACGTCAACAGGTTGGTGATGACCCGTGGGCTTTGAATGCTTACGACTATTCCTCTTTCTGACAGTCACCCAGCCACCTCTTCCCGGCTGCTCAGGAGATACCGGGGAACGGCTACCACATGCTAACTCAGGCCGTTCCGCACCGACTACCGGGGATTGGCTAGCTACAGGAGCTAAAGACTGATCTACCAAGGTGCGGAGCCGGACTTTTAAGTCACTGAGCCTCGCCTCCATGTCTACAAATAAACTACACTTATTACACGTACCATTACCGCTAAAGGAGGCAGAGGAGTAACTGAACATCTGACACAGCGAGCAGGAGAAAGTAGTAGAGGGAGAAGGAGAAGCCATCGCTAGCTGCTAAGCTAAAGTCGCTAACGGCTAAGCTAAAGTACTGTAGCGTTGGCTACCAAAACTTTTGAACAACTATGAGATTGAACAGCAGTCACTAAAAGATGGAAAGAACTGAGTGCTTAGAAAAAAATACTTTAAGAATAAGTGTTTAGTGGACAGTAATGACAAATCTAACAAATTTAACTGCTATTTAGCGAGAGCAGCACAACACACTACCAACACACAAGCACCGGAAGCGGAATTGAGTCAACACGGCCACCTTCACTTTAATAGCTCCTTTGTTTCAGCAGATTTTCTGCTCATGGTCAAACCTTTCTGCACATTCAGAATCTCTCCCACACAGGCTTAATGTGTTCTCTGACATGTCCAGAGAAAAGTCATATTAAAACGAGACTAACTAACATTTAATGAGGTCTACCTCTCACGAGACAGCTTTTTACCCAACGAGAATTCTTGTTACAATTTAATCTTGTGAGATCTCGTGGCGTGAGATCTCGTCACACCCTCACTGGTCATATTGCAAATTGTATGACATGTCTATGACTAAAAATGTGGACAAAGGCAAATGTAACTGAATTAGGATATAGCAATGTTAATATGATCCATTTCCCTTAAACATGTACTTGATCTTGTCAAAAATTGTTCATTCATTGGAATGTAATTGTGCCAACTTATACTCTAACTATACCATCTATACTAACCATATTCTAGACCTGCTCTATGAAAAGTGCAAAGATAGCTAACTTCTTCTCTTCTGTTATGAAGTGGTGCTATATGAATAAAATATAATTGAATTATACTTAAGTGTACATGACTTGATTTACTTAAAAATATTTTGAAGAAAATGTTACCTTTCAGTGTTATATATTTAATTTTGTAATTGTAAGTTTGCTCAATGTATCAATTACACTTTACTGAGGCAATACAGACATCATCTTACTACAGAGGCCTGTGTCAGAATTTAGGGTTAACGAGGTTACCGGGGTACATTGCCATGGTAACTTATACTGCACGCCTACCCTGCTCCTATAAAAGTTAGAGATAACAGATCAACACGTATAAATGGACTGACTACTGATCAATCAGTTCTCTTAGAAAATGGCATCACCGCTCGTAGGAGATCCTGTGGAGCTCAGTGTGTGGATCATGCGAATCTCTTAGGAGGGCAAGAGGGTTCAGAGACCGGCAAAGCCCCTTGGCTTTGCCTGTCGATTGTTTATATGAGTAGGAGCAGCAGGAGTGTACTCCTGTGTAGGAGGGCCCCCTCCTGTCTTCTTCATTTAGTTTTTTTCCCTGTTGGCTGCAAGCAAAGTCAAAGCCATCATTGTGCTTTTGTATACTGATATCATCCAACTACAAAGACTGATTGAAGCCCTAAAGCCTTGTACTCGTACTTGAAAGTAAGCCTACTCACCACTTAGAATTATGTTTTCATATTTATTTTTTATTTGCTCTCGTTGGTTGCAGCTGATATAATATAGCTAAAACTATCATACATGTAATGAGAATACATCTAACACATTATTTGATGGAATACACAAATGTAATTATAGTCAGATCTACTCGTGACCTAATGATGGGGAAGTGATATAATAAGCCTATTAACTTACACATTCACATTCTGTAATTTCTACCAGCTGTCCTTCCTGCATGTGGCATTTGCAACTTCGTTACATTTAGCCTGGATTATGTGTTTAACTTATTTGTATTTATCTATTTGCTCTTCATTTGTAAAATGTGTTTCCAATACACTTGTCCATGTTTGTGATTGGTCATATGCCAAACACCGCCCCTTTTAAGTGAACATGCTCATGGCTAGATTTGGGAAAACCTGGGTTGATATGCCGAATTGATAACCACTGCTGTGAGACCACTTATCGTGAGTGCAGTTGTTAGGGTTAGTTAAGCCAGATAATGAAAAGATAATCTCGGTTTTGTTGTACTTGCTTCATGGCATAGGCCTCAGTTTTGGTAATCTTTCAATAACAGAATATTTGATTGTAAAAGGTATTTTTCCAGTAATTGTTTATGCTAACAAACATCATAATGTTGAAAATAGACCTTTTAAATAATCTAGTAAATAGCAATAAAAATTCACCAAAAAAAATAAATAAATAAAAAAAAAAATCACAAAAAAAGCTAATTGGTACAATTCTGGCCGCTGCAAAAGTGTTTCATGAAGTTGATTGAGATTGGTGGGCAATTAGAGCACCAAAAAAGTAGTAACATTGCAACCTGTAAACATTGTGTTCATGTGTTCTACTCAGAATGTGTTCTATAAAGTATGTCTGTATTAGAACTGGTGTTGTGAAGTGAACTTCTCAGCCAGCTAAAAAAAGAGCAAGGGCAAAAATGTAATGATTTACACCATATGTTATGTCTACCCGAGCTGAGGGCTGAGTTAAGGAACCCTTTGGGACAAAACAACAGTGTTCTTTCACTAACCTTAGTTATGTCTCCCACACTCAGTGGACAGAAATTCAACATATAAATGATAAGTTTTAATGAAGCCACTAAGGCAGCCTCCAGGGGACACTTTTCCAAAACTGTTTCTGTTGAGCCTGACATCTTTCCAATAGCCCTGCTTCAGTCAATACATTTCTGCGTGGGTCATTGGCCACAGATTACATCAAGCTTCATCAGTTTGAAAAAGAGGTTACCCAGAAAACTTTGAGGTACTAAAAATAAATTAAAGATAGATAAAATGCACTAATGAATTCCCTGTCTCTGGCTTAATTTTGACTAATGGTCACATGCGTTTTTATGGATCAAGAAATTGAGTGCAGAGTTAGTTATAAATGTGTCTGAAGATTCTCATTCTCACAATATCATACTTAAAAAGGATGTGACTTTATTGTCTATGAAGACATTTCTTTTGTCAGGAAATTAATGAAAGATTGAATATGCCCGTATATCTACCAAATCTTGCCTTACTAGAGGCAATAAAGGAGTCCTTCCAGGTTTTACCTTGTAGCTGAGTCATGTTTGAAGCCATTGGAAGCAGATGATCACATATCTGTGTTCATTTAAATACTTCTCTAACCAAAAATTACCACTCAAAAGAACTAAAATTAATTAGGCTTAGCACCTTGCCAAACAGCGGCTCTTATCTCTAATATCACTGGCAAGCATTTTCTTTTTGTATAATTTTGGTTCAGCTATTAGTTTGAGATTCTCTGGCCATTTGTGTTTAATAATAAGCGTCTCTATCTGTCTGTTCCACATAATGTGTTTGATGTCAAAGTAATGTTCATTAAAGTTTTAAAAAGTGACAGATGAATTAAATCCAAGTGAAAAAGCCTCTTTGATGGATCATATTTGGAAGGAAAAAAAACAGATTTATGTTTGTGTTCAATTGCATTTCTTTCATCAGGAATAATAAATAATAATAATTGCATGTAGTAATCACAGTACTTTAGACTGCTTTAATAAATTAATATATTATTCTAATTTAAGACCCTCACTTCCCCCCTGTTTCTCTCCTGTTATTGCAGTGGAGATCTCGTTTAATCTGTTGATTTCTGTACTTTGCATTCCTGTAAAAGCAAAATTTCAATACAATTAATAGTAAATACATCTGACCAAATTGTTAGATTTAAAAATGAAAAATACAAACATGTTTAAATAATATTTGAGTTTATTCAATCTTTCATTTGTTTTCACAATTTCATTTTAAACCTATTTTACTAAATTATTTACTAAATCTTCACATTGTGTACCCCTGCCACATCAACAGAGACATTAATTTACCCCTCATTTACACTCACTGTCATTTGCTTGAATGAATTTCAATCCTTGACTTGTTCTAACATACCATTACGGATGAGGAGGAAAAGGAGGATTTCTGAAGTGAATGGTGTCAAAACTGTTTGCTTTTTGCTCCATCAAGAAAAGCCTTGAAGCGGCTTTCATGCTTACGTCTACCAGCTGACATCTTTACCACATTATGGTTCATGGGTCGTTTTGAGGTTGTCTAGAGCAGATGTATCAGGCAGTATCTGAGTAAACCTAGACCCTTTCTTTATCTCTCCATTGCAGCTTTCGATTCCTTGGTGGAAAAAAAAAAAGAATAAAAAAAAGCCCACACCATCACCCTGACTTTTCAAGCAATTGCAATATCAGCAAAAAGAGCTGAAGGAAATATCCTGTGGTATTGATTAGTCACGCATTAGCATTTTAGTAGATTAAATGGGAAACCGTGGGGTTTCAGTGTTTCCATACCTCTGTCAAAGTGTCAGTCATCAATCTTTTTGCACGCATGCACACATGCACTTGAGAGATATCTCTGTGAATGAAGACAATGAACTTTCAAATACAGCCTTGGCTCAGGAGGTAGAGTGGGTTGCCCGTTAGTCGTTGGTGGTTCAATCCCCGGCCATCCAGGCTGCATGTCGAAGTATCCTTGGGCAAGTTACTGAACTGCCTCTGGTGGCTGTTCCGCCAGTGTATGAATGTGTGTGAATGTTAGTTTCTGTTGAGCACTTAGGCTCAGTGAATGAGTGTGTGTGAATGGTGAATGCAGATGTAGTGTAAAAGCGCTTTGAGTGGTCGAAAAGACTAGAAAGGCACTACACAAATACGGAGCATTTACCATTATCTTTGAGGTAGAATTACTACATTAATTTCCCTTTCCCTTTCTATTTGGTATTAGAGAATATCCAGGTAGTAGGTTAGTATTTCACTGACACTGCAAGTGCAAGGAACCTGTGTGAAAAATCAAGCTGAATGTCCCATGACAGCAGTTGTGTTCTGGTATTTAAGGGGCAGTTATATGGCTGTGAGGACAAATTGAGGAAATAGTAGATGTCAATGGAAGCAGACAGTCTCACCAAAATAGAATGTCCATTATTTGTAAAAGCACTTACACACACATCAGGGAGGATTGCAACAAAAAAATGGCCGTAAAGTTCAAAATGACCGACTTCCTGTTGAGTTTAGGGTATGGGTTCTTGAGGCTTTTTTGTGCGTCTTGATATGATACATTTCCCCAGAAAATTTCATGCATGTAGGTTGAATGTGAACGAGGGGCTAATTTTTTCCAATTTTCTAGGTGGCGCTAGCGAGTCATTTTGCCACGCCCATGCGCGAAACCCATAAAATACGAAATTCATCACCACTTCTGACATGTGTGCAAAGTTTGGTGAGTTTTCGAGTATGTTTAGGCCTCCAAAATTGAGCTTACTTTGCAGAAAAAAATAAATAAATAAAACTTTATAATTTCAATAGGGCCCTGGCACGGTTCATGCTCGGGCCCTAATAATGTTTACAATTTCAATAGGGACCTGGCACAGTTCGTGCTCGGGCCCTAATAATGTTTACAATTTCAATAGGGACCTGGCACGGTTCGTGCTCGAGCCCTAATAATGTTTACAATTTCAATAGGGACCTGGCACGGTTCGTGCTCGGGCCCTAATAATGGATACTGAATGCGAATGAATGCTCCGTACTTGTATAGCGCCTTTCTAGTCTTTTCGACCACTCAAAGCTCTTTTACACTACATCTGCATTCACTTCATTCACTGAGCCTAAGTTAACCAACATTCACACATATTCATTCGGGCTTCAGTATCTTGCCCAAGGACACTTCAACATGCAGCCTGGGGGAGCCGGGATTGAACTGCCGACCTTCCGATTAACAGCTAACCCGCTCTACCTTCTGAGCCACAGTGGATATGACACATGCCTTCGAGACCTGGGTTCGAATCCACTGTGAGACACTGTGAGCAAGACACTTAAACCCTAGTAGCTCCAGAGGCGTGCGACCTCTGACTTGTATAGCAATTGTAAGTCGCTTTGGATAAAAGCGTCAGCTAAATAAATAAATGTAATGGATTTCTAAGTTCTCATTTACCCCACCTTTTAAATGCAGAGAAATACTGAGTACCAGATGGAAATGCCATATTTCACTGAATTATCAAAAAATGTTCTATATCAGCATATACAGTATATGTGGATATGGATTTTTTGCCATATCGCACAGCCCTAAATGTGAGTGAAGTTTTCCTCTTCTTTTATTCCTCAACCACACATCATAGAAAACCAAACACGAGCCCATAATTAAATATTTTAGGAGAACAGGAGGTCAGCCGGTTTAGTTCTGGTTCAACCTTGACCTACTTGATCTCAAGTACAGACAGCCACTAAAAAATGAGAGCAACAACAGAGACAACAAACAAACATGCAAACCACTTTAAAAATGAAGGCTCTGAGGGTTCGTTTGGTCAACACTTTTACAGTATTAAACATGAAACCACAAAAAACAACAGAAGAAAAATTATGGAACTTCGGTACCTTATCCCAAGCCAAAAATGACTCATTCATTTTTACATTATTTCAAGACGTCAAGAGACATCAAGAGCTTACTCTGCATTTCATCCTTGCCTTCTAAAAAAGCCAAAATGAAATGCAGGAACCTCGCTAACAAAAAGGAGGTGAATACACATTCTACATCACTTGTAAAAACGTATTAAATGAATGCATTTATTCACCAGTGTTTCAATGGAATTCCCATTTTCTTGAGGAAATGTCAGTATTGTCCATGTCATATTCCTGGACCAATGTGCATCTTACAATTTAAGTCCAGAGCCAATATAGACGCATATTCATTTTCTATAGGTCATGAGAATGCTATTGGAATTTAATGCATCACTTTTTTATACTATGTCTATTGACTCCAAAATTACAGATAGAAACTAAAAAAACTGCTGCTTGACACAACATCAAGTATATAGTTGGAGAAAGAGGTAGGTTGCTTATTTGCACAATGGTTGCTCATGATCAGGCTACTCACTAGCTGATGGGTGCTGACATGCCCACAGCCTGGGTGTGGTTACGGTGCAGTGGATATTGGATTTGATTCCAACAGCGAGCAAGACACTTAACCCCTTGTGCTCCAGATGAGTGCAACATCTATAGAGTAAAATTAATATTCTTATTATTTCTTACCTTTACCAATTTTTTTATTTGCCTAACCACAATCGCTCTCTCAACCATAACATAGCTGCCATGAACTGATGATGAACTATTGTTACAAACACTGGCTTTGGAAGGTAAAACATTTTAATTGAAATTTGTTATTGAATATAATCTCAGATTTTGCAAAATTGTCTGATAACACACAGTCTAGGAATCAAAATGTTCCAAAAAATGAGCTGCTATTTCTAACAAGCCGTTAAGATTAAAAATATTTAAATTAAATGTGTTAAAATGACATGTACTCTGAGCTCTCTTTGAGCGTCACAATATCTGCTGCTTCCTTATTTCCACATGTGGGTGTAACTTTCATGGTTTGGATCAATTTTTTATTTTATACTGGCATTGTAACGCAGATTTTTTTTTACACCCTTTTCTCACCGATATCCTTGGACCTGCCACAATCATTTGCATGCTGTGTAGAGAGCTGCAATGACAGATTTGAGTTATGACAGACAGTACAGTTGGCATTCCTGGGAAACTGACAATATTCTGCAGTCTGAGGTTTAATGGAATTTCAGCAATCAGATTCCTTTGATGCATCCACAAGGCCCATAGCGTATGAGACAGGAGGAAGGAGCACCTTAAAAATGAATGAACTTGAAAATGAGAAGGTTAACATGATTTATGCTGATACATAGCGGGGGGAAAGCTCATCGAAATGATGAGGAGCGCCCTTGGAATTCATTTGTTCAGACTGACGTTCAGCAGGGTGAAATGCCATTCATCTTCATCATTCATCATGTGTCTGTTGTCTTCCAATCTATGAATGACAGGAGAGCCACAGCAGTTTGTATACTTATAACTTTGCTTGCCATATCATAGGCTAACAGACATGTATAGTAGCAATATTCTGTCAGACAGAAACTAAGGAAGTCTGTTGGCAGTATGATGTTAGATATGGGTCCTAGTTATTTTTGACTATGTGAAATTTCTGCACCTTATCTGCACGATGTCTGTGCAGCCAAACCATGTAAAAAAGCAAACCTGACTTTAGGTGTTTCAGCACACAATACAATCAGGAGCAATTTCACAAAGAATGGATTGCAGCTACTGATAGCACCATAAATTTCACGTCACTTGGGACCGCTATAGTCCGATTCACGCTAATGATATTACAGTGCAAACACGGCCATAACGTTTTGCAAACATTTTGCATAACAAGTGCAATTTCCCATTGTTTTGCATCTGTTTAATGTTCATCTGCAATTTTTTTTAGTGGTGCTTTTATTATCCTTTTGTCACCCAGGAAACATTTGCTCAACAAGCATGTACTTTCATCACCATGTTTCAACCTCATAACATTTATACATATTCACTCCTAGGAGATGACCTGTACAACCACAGGCTTTTACAGAGCTACAGTAAGTGCTTCGTTTAAAAATGTAAAATCTACAAGTATTAATTAGTATCTGAAGCCTACACAGCATCTCAAAGAAGGCCCATGAACAATAAAATATAGTTAAAAGGCGCAGGATGTCACTTTATACCAATACTCGTTTCAATTTGGAGGTGTTTATCAATATCAGTTAACTTTTTTTCTGGCACATGTATAAAGACCTGGAATAATTAAGTCAGACTGTATTTTGCTGCAATCCAAGGACCAATCAGGGAGATTTCCACTGCTGCTGAATGGTAGAAAAGCCCCCAAAAAAGTCTACTTTCAAAAAGTATGATAAAAATCAAACAATTACTGAAAACAAATCACTATAGAGTGGTCTGGCATTCAGATAGGGGTCTAATGAAAAAAAAATGTACATGGTTGTCATTAACAAGCAGCATTGGGGGTTCATTTCAGTACAACATATGTCCAAATGTTAAGTTTGTGTCCTGAAGGAACATGAATGTACATAAGAAAGTAGACAACTTTTACTGCACCAAATGTATTCAACACAACAAAACATATGGCATAAAGGTGTACATTTTGCGTGTGTGTCAGTATGCATCTGTATGTTTGACAGAAACATTATTTTGATTTGCATCCGACAGTAGGAGAGCTTGTCATTAGTCCCAAGTGCTGCATACAAGCAAGATAGTCCTTGCCAACACAAGGTCCATTGGCAAGTTGCCATTCTCAAGTCAACCAATTAATGAACCTGTCAATCACACATCAAAGGCAACATCCAAGGAAGCACTGAGGAGCTACTGACACTTACTATGTGCTGTGGGTAGTCCAGCAAAACATCAAATGCCTACATAGTTAGAAATTTTGAAATTCAGGCTAGGGCTTCTGTAGATTGCAACAAATAATTTACCAGACTAACTACTGCCCACTGAATCCAGATTAAGGTAGCTTTAAATAGTTTAAGTTGGATGCTTTGCCCAAACAACAGTGGTAGCCTGTCTGTGCCAGCTGGGCAGAAAGGAACAGGCACCTCAGTCTGTAATCCTCTGACCAATCCATTGCTATCAGTGTACATGCAGTGAATTAGCCAGGCTTGGCTGCATGTGCATATTCAGTGCCACTCACTACATCAACAAGCGCCTCTTTGTTGACATCTGCACTTAATCCTCCACCCTTGTTTATTATGAACAAAGTGGCTTTTGATTGTGACTGCTCCTCAAGGCGTAGACAGGGAAAGTAAAATAAGTGAACTAGCCAAAGAGAAAGGATTACTACAAGAGTTCTGGCAGGGGCACACCAGTAGCTCTCCTGGAATAATGACATCTTGTATCAAGGTGGAGTCCTTAACGCAGCAGCCCAGGTTCGAATCCAGCCCCTTTGCTGCATGTCATCTCTCTCTGTCACCTGCCTTTGGTGTCTGTATCTACTGTCACCATCAAATAAAGCATGTATGCCAAAAATTATCCTTTAAAAAAAGAGATATGGCAAGAGAGAAAAAACAAACATTGTTTTATGAATTATTTGTACTAGGGCTGCAGCTAATGATTTTAACACTCGAAGCTTCTATAGATTATTTAAGCGATTCATCAATGCAGCTGCGTCGCCCCCCACCATGGGATTATCTGTGTACGTTAATAGATGATATTTATTAGTCCTTTCGGAAATTCAGTGTGTCATACAGCAAACATCAGACCAACAACATCAACAGACCAACAACCAGACAACTGCTTTACCAACACAAACATCACCTGAGTGCTATACAAGACTATAGCGCAGCTCCCAGACACCCAATTTAACTCATGACTGTGATGCTGCAACCCAAACTCGTGGCAACCAGGAGAACAACAAACGCACATGTGTACATTTTCAGCTGAGGATTGTGGCTTACCTTGCCTAGCCTTCAACTCAACAATCTATCATGATTTCAGTTAAATGCTAAAGTTGCTGTTACCTTGTCTGTGGTCTGTTGGCATAACACCGGGTGCTTTCTGATCAGGTGCCGTAAAGTTGGGTGACATAAGTTTCATTTTACGATGGACAGACTGTAACATTACAGAGTTGTTGTTTTCCTTTAGCTTGACATAATCCCATACTTTGGACACTTTCTTCTTCGTCCCTCTCTATTTTCTCTCTCTTCCTTCCCTTTGCAAACAGCGCCATCATAATGTCATGCTCACACAGGTAAGCGCGATGTTGGACAGTAATAAATGTCCGTGCGAAACAGTGTGCTATATAGTTATATGGATTAAACGAAGCCTGTATGCATTTTAGTACTCGAATTAATCGATGAATCGTTTCAGCTCTAATTTGTATTATTTGAATCAGCACTGGCAGTCTTTGTATTTTACAAAGAATCTGAGTGACAGTTTTAATAAACTTAGATATCCCACTCATGGTTACAGCTTTGCTGAGTTCTCTCTTGCTCTGAAATCATTTCACCTCTTTTACTTCCTTTAGATATTTTTCCAAGTCGAAAGCCCATTTTCCTTGCACTCAATCCGTCTTTCCCAGTTTCAGCATTGTGATGCCACTGGCATGTGGAATGGCCTTGGATAGCGTGCAACTGGCTCAATAACAGAAATGGGATAATAAAGTGGGAGGCTCTGTGTTCATTGCACTTTGGTAGAGCGACTGTGTAACATAATTCTATTTGACTCATTAGATCACAGATAAGGGTAATAATGTGTGTGTGTTTCCCATTTCAACAGTCGTTGGATTGTGATGCTGAAGTAAAGATTAGTCTTACCTTGTCTCGTGTTCAGGGTGAAACCAAGTTCATGTATTTACCATATACAAGGAGCTAACCATATTGTTTAAAGAGCATTCACAGCTTAATAGTAATACTTACAACATTGCAATTAATGGGTGGCACTGAAAACAAATACAATTTCACATCCTCCATTTTTTGAGGTTACCGGGATTGAATTTGTGTTATATATAATTTATAAAAAATATAACTAGACTTATTAACTTATACATCTATTTTCTACACTTTTCTACAGATTTTTACAGAGAATCCCAGAACAAGAATGACCATGACAAGTTTTGTGTACTAGCCCGAGCGCCCGATGACATCGTCCATCCCAATGTTTCATTGTAGACATCGTCCGATGGAAATTTTTTTTAGACATCACCCAACCCTACTAGCCAAGAGATTATAATGGGTGGTTACATCAGTAAATATCCCTTCTCTCTTCTGTATAACAGAAGAGAGAAGGGATATAAGGGAGAAGAAAAAGAATGTATTCCAATATAGCACAAATAATAAAAGTTATACAATGTGAATGTGATACTTCCTTAGTGTTTCAGGTATGTAGACATCATTCACCCTCCCTCAGGCAAACTGGCTAGGGGTTACTCAGATTTCATTTTATGTCCATTTGACACAAAACCAATTCCACTGGTTCTGCCTGCTTGAACACATGCCATCTCGATGCTCTTTCAGCTTTAGTGGATGGCTCTATATATTTTATTTGCCATAATACACACAAAGAGCTCAGAAGTACTGACCTCCAAAGGCTCGGCATCCAACTTCAACTTGGATGCATCATTATGAACAATATGGGGCAGTAAGATCGCAAAACAAAGAAAATCATTGAAATACACTCAATTGCCCTACTAACACAACCAGCAGACATAGTACAACATGATCATCCCATTCAAGTTTCTGTTCACCTTATAAAAAAGTGTTGAGAACAGTAACACAGCCATATAGTCTACGCAAGGGCCAGAAAACCAAAACAGTAAACTAAAACATGTATGAAAAACACATGTAAATAGCAGTTTGGTGTTGATTCTCATTGGGTTTTGACATATGTGCAACCCCTTTGAGTATTTTAATTAAATATTAACTTCATTGAGTAAAAATATTACTCAATGAAGCTTTAGACGAGGGCACCAAAATGAGGATACAGTGTTTTATATATTAGCCAAAATCTGGTTGACACATAGGCTAAATAGCATAATCAAGTACACATTCCACACACATACACCAGCACCTATACCATTAACCTCAAACCCTTAACACACGTGTCAATATCTTCTGGGCATCATGGTCAGCTTCCCTTAAATGTGTGAGGATGAACATGAAATAGAGCCTAGCTTGCAGATTTGCAGTGGGTACAGGTTATTGTATTTCCCTCCTTACATGTGACTGAATTATGAGTAGGGTCACATATGGCTGGTTGCACAAACCATGCACAGTATATGCTGTTCCCCAGGGCCTGGCTAAGCATAAACTCTGCTGTGCTGCATGTGTGCGCCAGTAGGGTTAGGCATATGGAACAATAACTAGTGGCGATAATGTCCTCAAAGGCTCACGCATGCTTGAATTCCTGTCCTCAAAGATGGCCAAATGTGACCCTATATGGACAATATAAAATGAGCGCATGGCTTTGATTGATTCGTGTTCAGGGACGGATGTTCTAATGTGTGTTAAAAAAAACACTGAGATGTGCATCACTGACAGAGAGTGTGTGATATATGACTGACCTCTATTGGAAGTCATGTGGATGTATGTGCTTTTAAAGCAGATTTATTTGACCCCTCAACTACACGTCATCTATAATATGGACTCCCCTTATCGTACCGCTTTTTGTGTGGGCATTTGGAAGTCCAAATGTGTGTTTATCGGCCAGTTTGTACCAAGTGTGTTAGTGATTTTTACATTGTTGTTTCTAGTTTCATCTACTGCTCTAAAGTGCATTATATTGACTCCCTGTAAATCGAACATGGCCTCATCTTCAGCCAAATAGATGCACAAAAACTAATTTTTAGTGTCAGTTCAAGTAGAGCAAATCCACAGCAGAGCTTAGACTCAAAATCAGCTTTTTCCAACAAAAGCAGTTATGGCATTGTAATTGCTACAGATCCTAAGCAGAACCAGCAAAAACAAGACAAGATTTTTTATGCATTACTTTCATCAGTGTCGCCTGAGAAGATTACTACTTTCAATCAAAATTCTTGATGCCTTAAACAGGGGTCCTCATAAATCAGTGTGATAATAGCATGAGTAGTGTTGAAAAGATCAGCTGTATTTACAGTCTGAAAGTCGGAAAAGAACTTGAGTTTGCATTAGCGCCGCCATTTTTCAATATGTAATGTAAAACTTTTTTTCCCATGGCCATAATCTGATGTGTTCTGTTTCAGGTGATCTCAGATTTGGTTTTCAGATCATTCGATGAAGCATTGAAGTTACTGTGACCTTGGTCAATTTTTCACACTGAAATTGTAAATGATTATGCACATTAGACAAAGGCGGAGTTTAGGTGGGTAGCAAGGTCAAACATTTTGACTGCAATCTATTGTCACTGGGAGTCTGGATAGCTTGCTGATTTTGCCAAGTCATATATACAGTTTGTTAATATCAACTTATATTTTTTACTTAAATCGACATGTATTACATTGTGTCATTCAGTGTTGAGCCACTGTTCATTTGCATTGACAGCCAGCTGAGGTGGTTTAGACATCTGTTACAGCTACCCTCTAGCAGCCTCCCTTTGGAGGAATTCAAGGCACAGCCATTAGGGAGAAAACCCTGGCGTAGACTAGAGATGAAACGGAGTGAAAACTGCGTGTCACTATAATAGGGACCAAAATGATCAGTTTTCAGTATTATGGCAGAATTGATCAAACATGCTGAAAATGTTCAAAACGTACTGATATACACTACAAATAATTTCACCAAGTTTTATATTGAAAACCACAAATACAATTAGCAGCACTATGCACTTTTTGTTTGCATAAACATTAAAATAAAAACATAGGTAATACCATATGTAAAGATATGGAAACTATATCAAATGTTTTAACATTTAACATATTTTTTATAATTATAACTGATTACATTTTTGTTTAGTTTTTTTATATCCAGGATGTATTTAATAAATGATTAAACACTTTTGGAAGGAGGGACAGTAAAAATTGCCTTCGGGCCAGTAAGTTTCAAACCCCGGTGGGGCCAGTTGCAAAATAGTTTAACGTTGAGCCCTATAAAGTATGTGCAGTGACCCCATGCAATTGCAATGATCCCAGCAATTGACATAAATACAGAGGAGTCTATAGTGTTTCTCTTGTTGGACCCAGGACAAACTGACCTGGTAGAACTTACAGCCCAGGAGATGCAGAATAAGTCTACACATGTTATGCAAAATGGTCTCAATTTGGTAGATACCATTGTCACCTCTAACCCGCAGACCAACAAGGTTCTGGGTTCAGAACCTGGTGCTTGTTCTTTGTGAGTATTTGTTTCTGCGAGTCTCATCACAAATTGGAGATAAACATTGGTTAATAATCTGTAATATCTATATAAATTTCTCAAGAGAGATTTCTAGGGCTCAACAGTGTGGTATGCAGTATTAGTGCATTTTTCATCAATGAAGTAATTTGGTGCCATATAACAGAGTAAGAGTGTCTGTCACCTCACTGCACAGCGAGCCGCTGACAGCAGCTTTATGGTCTAAGCAAGCTAGCTGCTGCGTGCTAGTCAACAACATTGCCAAGCAAGCTCCTTTTTGTAGTTTGTAGTTAGACTTTTGTCTGTACTGGAACAGCCTCTCTGCCGTGCTAACGTTGAAAGTGAGTGAGATAAACGGCTCTAATATACTGTCATTTTCAGCTAAACTAGAAATAAAAAGTAAATTGCCTTTCATGTCAGCATTATTCATTTAGCTGGTAGATAGAGGAAATCACTCATTTTCCAGGTGAGATTCTTACTATGCAGACACCAGCAGATAAACTCTAATCTGTTTTTACTGCCATTGGGCAGATGGTTCTTGTCTGTGGGAAAGATACAGCCCAAATTTGAATTGGTCTCGACTTTTTCTATTTACTCACTTTAGGACTGGTCTTCCAACACTGTCTCTAGAGAAACTGAACATAAACCGACACGATCACCAATCCTCAGCATTTAATGGTGCTTTTTGTGTGATTGTGTATTTCAGACGGCCAAATAATTGTCATGAATGCCATGCAGACACGGTATTGTTGAAACTCTTTCAATGACCAGTGCGACTGCGGAAAAGTGTTCTCAGTTTCTTAAAGTGGCAACTGTGACAGTGAGATTACAGAGCACTAAAAGCATTGTCACAACAAGGACACAAAGGCGCTTGAAAATGCACTTTGGTAAAAACATTAAATAAGCAGAAAAAAAACTGAATATAGTTTAAACCGGTGGGACAGTCACGGAATCTTACATCATTTAGATGTGTTAAGTGCCTCATAATTTACTAAGTGCTGTCAGTACAGTCACAATTCACAGATGTCAGATGTCACTCAGTGCAGTTTTCTGGAATGTTACTTCCTAGTTTGACCCAGTTTTCAAAAGGCCTGTTTTAGTTGCCAGTTTGAAAAAAAGAAACATGTTAATTGATTGATTTTTTTCAACTATTGGATGTTGGGATGCTTCCACAGCCAGAGTGGATTGGTAGTAATGTTTCTCTCTCAAATCCCACAATGGAAACAAGTCCACAAACAAAGAGAGAAATCAATGGACTTTCTTTGGCAGCTTTGAGAGAGGTGCTTAGTATCACACAGTGTTTGCCTGAGGTGAACATCCCAGAGTGTATTATGGTGTTGCTCCATTGCCCTGTTCACATCCGCAAGCTGTTCTAAACCCATTTGAAGTGAAGCACACAGGGTTTTAACAACTATCAGCACTAGTGTGTATTGGCCTCATAGGGCCCTCTCGCTCTATTTGGCCGTTGAAATGGCTTCTCTCCTCAGTTGAGCATCTATATATTCTAGTGTGAGTGTTTAACAGGAGTGTTTACGTTAAGGAAAGGTGCTTCATCTGGCACTACACACTGAAGCATCATTTAAAGTCTACAGTTTCCAGTTCATCCCTTTATCATGAATACGGTTCTGTCAGCTGTCTATCGATTTATCATTTTGGATTGGAATTATCACTGCAGAGTGGAAAAATTACATCGCAGATGATGTAAGGGTGTTTTTTTCTCTTTCCTTTTATTATTTCATCTCAGCACTGACAGAGACTTCAAACTTTCATTGTCGCCCCAGGTTGAACTAAGATTCAAACACTCCCTGTGATTGAGGAGCCTCATAAACTGCACACATCTTGGATACATTCCTTTGGTCCTTCAGAAACATCCTCTAGAGGATGGTGTAATTCACTTTACAATATCAAATAATCACAGCTTGTGATTCCTGTCCCCTGGCTAACTTGTCGGGCATGAGCTGTTGGCTTTTTTAAGCAAAGGTGAGCTGCACGGTGGGGGCTTCTCTAGCTGTGGCCTGAAGGTGATGAGGCCCAAAGTGAAGCTTTGCCTCCAGGTCATTGAGCAATAATGAGTGTTATCAAGCAAGTGCCAGAAGACAGGTAACGCTGGTGGAATTTATGAGAGGCCTTGCAGGATGACCCTAAGCAGGACCAGCCATTCTTCACCAGAGACAGGGCTAAGGCTAGGAAAATACTAATATGGCAGGATTGTGATTAAATAGGCCCTTGATTTTATAGGCTTTGGCACCAACAAGCGAGTCAGTATTTATCGGCATAGATATAAATTATATAAACTTTACACTTCACTGATTACTGTACTCAAGGTGATCTCCACTGGGAAAAAGTATCTGTTTCTTGAACAGACGGATATTGGAATACCAGTTTTAAGGCATCAGTATGGTGTAATAACTTCTTTATCTAATCCATTTGTCCCTATGTTCTACAAAGTCATTTTTTCCTATTTATCAATTCCCACTGGCAGTAGTGCCAATCTGCACCTACTTTATATGCTGCGTATGATCATCACCCTAATAAGAAAGTGGAGCTTCCTTTGATATTCAAATCAATGACAAACAATGCACTGCTGTGGTGCATCTTAGTTTGTTGCAACATTTCAGTCTGCAGGGTTCTCTGATGATGAATGAACAGATGGATTTAGTTACTTTACTAGTATTATTTTAATAACTAATTTTCAATTCAATTTTTAGTGGAAACCAGAAAACAGGTTTTATACATGTTTTAGAACCCATGGTTTTTTAAAGATGTATAGGCTTACTAGGCATATTTGACACATTGGCAGCTGTAACTAGATTTTACTAAACAAGACTAAGAGTCCACAGGCCCACTAGAAGCTCTATGAGGCTTTGGTTAGGCACAGCAATAGTACCGCTTCAAGCTAAAGGCTAATGTCAAGATGCTAACATGCTCACAATGCTAACATGCTAATGTTCACCATTTTAATTTAATGTGTTAGCATGCTAACATGGGAATGTCTTTAGTTTTGGGGGTATTGGGTCATAAACAACAATCTTTTATGGCACTGGATAAAACAATCAGAGAACATAAGTAATTACAATTCATCCTGGGTGGAATATGAATGTCCAAATGTACAAAATGTCATTGCAATCCATCCAACACTCAAAAACACAAATGTTAACTTGGTGGCACAAGAAGAAAGACAGGCATTCCATCCTATGGTTGTTGAAATATTTTAGTCTGGAGCAATTGTCCTTCCTAGAGCCACACCACTAGCCTGGCTAAAATATTTTACTTGAACTGACACCCAGAAATCCAGCCATGTAACTTCCCTAAACAGCACACACCATGATTGCCAAGTTGTCTGATCTCTGGTACTTTAAATCGGAGATTATCATGAGGACGAAAAAGGCATGTTGGTAAGTCAAACTTTCTCAGCTGTTTAAAAGCTGCTTAAATTTGTATTTCACTCAGGATTTGTACATACCAACTTCTTCAGCCTATTATTGACTGTGGCTGTTTGCTTAATAAAGTGCATTTGCTTAGTGTTGCTTTAAATTGTTTCCCTGCAGTATAAGGTTCTTAGTTTAATGGAAAGAGCACAGCTGCCACTAAACCAGTTTGTGTTCTTTGATAAACTGTTACTCATTTCACAGTTTAACATTTGGCACAGGAATTGAGCGATAGCTGTTTTCATTAAGAAAAACATTGCCATTGCTCTGAAACCTGGACCTCTTTGTTTGAACATATTTTAACACAAAAGCTTTAGAGCTTGGCTGCTGGTCTGTAAGAGATGTACATTCAAAGATGACATTATTACACCTACTCATCACACCTTAGATACTCATCACACCTGCACATGAATCGAAAAAGTGATGTGTGATCATTATAAAAGAAAATTAAATATTAGAAATTATCAACAACAATAAGAACAATAACAATGTGTTCACATCCACCAAAAAAGTGAACAGAGAAAATTAAATTAAAAACGCACAATCCCGTTTCTTCACTGATTCGAATCATATTTTAGCTGTTTTAATTTTATGTTGTTAACCTTTATCAGTATACGGTTTGTTTCCAATGGGAGTTTTTTTTCCACAACAGAAGGGTTTAGTTGGGTTTCGATTAAGTCATATGTAATTCTGTATGTTAAAGGAGCATTTGGCCTACAGGCTATATATAAGGTTTGGAAAGTGTTTGTGTAGCTTAATGGGGAACATTGTTTTTATTCTTTAATTCCAGCCAACAGCAATCTGCACTTAATATTTGCAGGTTTGCAAGTCCACACGTGCATTATGGTGACAACAATGTCTAGATATACCATGTTTTACTGATGATTCCATTTTTATTATCAAATTTTGAGATTCCCCTGTATATTCCGCATAATGGTAATGGCAGGGCCCTACACGTACCATGTCTGTCACATTGTTTTACTGACTATCAATGACTACAGCTCTCCCTTTTAATTTTTTAACCCATGTCTCTGTATGTCTGAAGTGTCCAAGCGTGAAGCCAAAGACGAATTTCCACATGAGTGGACAATAAAGATGTTTAATCTATTTGGAATTGAAGTAATGAGCAATCAGCAAAATTCCTAAGACACGTCAGTATTCATTACAAAACTGAAGCTTGCAGCACCATTTAGCGTTTCCACAGCTGATGCACCAAACACTGGCAAATTATTCGGAGTATGATGAAGAATAGAGGGATTCTGTCATGACTGTTTAGGATATCCATTATCTTTTAGCCCCAAGATGATGCACAGAGTAACCAGGTCATTGAGCTGGTGGAGTGCCTTCAGTTGACTTTGATGTTAGTTTGAAACTATGCATTTTCTTAACAAAATCAAGGACTTGCTATGTCGCTTGTTTGACACATATTAGATATTTGTGACAGGCACAATGCAGCTGTTCTTGTCAAAATTCAATAGACCTATTTTTCACTAAGGGATTTCTATATTGTACCACAATGTAATAATTAAATGTGAATCTCCATATTCATGCTGTAAAAGGAGGCTGATGTGATAGATTAGATGTCTCACACCTGGTGGCCTGTATTCACAATGATTAACAGCTGCCGCGCAACACAGGAAACCTGAGTGACACTTGACTTGCAGATGAACTGCTTGACAATGTTTGTTCTCTTATGTCATTGGAGAGGCACCGTGATCAGGAAATAACTTCAGGGACAGGGAAGATGATGGTCTTCACTTCCAGCAAAACGAAATTGCAAATTATGGATGGCCAGTTGTTGGAAAAGCAAACAGTCCTTACATTTTAATAAAGGGCCAGCTTTAAGCTTTTGCTTGTGTTGATGCTTTACAACAGCTGGAGCCGACTAAAGATTTTCCTCTGCTCCTACCACACACACGCGCGCGCAGATGTCTCTTTTGGTCCGATTAGGCAGTTATGCGAGCCCTCTAAGGGATACAGGTCATGAACTCATGCCATGCAGACTCCGCTAGTTTATTCCATCATTGCACTGTAACATCACTCTTAGCAGGCCAGCAATCACGGTTTAGTGACTTACAGAGCAGGTCTCTTTCACAAACCATGGCTTGCTTACAAAATGTCTGTATGTGACGTTCCCCCTGCACTGGGAAGACTAAGCTGTAAGCACTGCCAGCCTCTGTATCCAGTGGGAAGCAGTCAGCCACTGTGCCAACCAGGGGCTCCCCTGATGCAGGAAGCTAAGCAATCTAACTACAAGAGGCACCCAAGAGTGTCACATCTGCTAATTACAGCAATGGCATCTACTAAAATGGGTAGACACGTAAGCTGACATTACACACAAGCACACCTCCTTCAATCTCCCTGTTAATCAAGGCATAATCAGTAATCAAGCCAGGGAAAACATTTCTTGTCTTCAGATGGTACACTCTTTTCTGCCGTGTATTTAACGGACCAATTTGTTGAACATGGATCCAGTTCATAACAATTACATTACATTCTGAGATGGCCGATTTTAGAAAGGGCCTTACTGCTGGAGCAAAATGCATTCTGTAAAATCACCTTCAATTTAAAAACTGTACACCAGTGAAAAGCAAACAAGAAAAGTATTAATTTTACATTATATAATAATAATAATAATAATCTTTATTTGTAGAGCACTTTTCAAAAACAAGTTACAAAAGTGCTTTAACAAGTGTAAAAACAATAAAACATGAAAAAGAAATACATGATAAAAGCAAGAAGGCACTTGAGACTAAAATACATGTTAAAAATAAATATAAAATATATATAGAATAGAAATAAAGTCAAATAAAATCAGGAAAGGCTCTCCTATAAAATTATGTTTTAAGAATGGACTTAAGAGTTCACTGACTCAACCTGATTTCCTCGGGCAGGCTGTTCCAGAGCCTTGGTGCCCTGACTACAAACGCTCTGTCCCCTTTAGTTTTCAGTCAAGACTCTGGAACAGACAACAGACCTCTGCCGGAGGATCTCAAGGTACGTGCCGGTGTGTATGGGACTAAAAGGTCAGAAGGCGAGAGGCCATGAATAGCTTTAAAAGTGATCAATAAAATTGTAAAGAATTCTAAAAACATACCAGGAGCCAGTGTAATGAAGCTAAAACAGGTTAGATGTGGTCATAGGTTAAAAGCCTGGCAACTGAGTTCTGGATAGTCTGGAGACGATCAATAGATTTTTGGGTGAAGTAAAAAGGCTGTTGCAGTAATCCAGGTTTGATGAAATAAAGGTGTGTAAGATGGTCTCGGTGTCCTTAAAAGTTAACAGATAGATAGATATCTATCTATCTATCCACACACACACACAAATGTGCATGTGTCTGCTCAGAAACAGACTCCATGAGGGTGGTATGAGGGCCCGACGTCCACAGGTGGGGGTTGTGCTTACAGCCCAACACCAAGCAGGACGTTTGGCATTTGCCAGAGAACACCAAGATTGGCAAATTCGCCACTAGCGCCCTGTGCTCTTCACAGATGAAAGCAGGTTCACACTGAGCAC
>NC_060171.1:9548019-9558994 GCF_021292245.1 Micropterus dolomieu
CTGTGGAGAGAAAAGAGTCAGGTTGAGGCTGGAGGTGACCTGCTGGAGGGAGAAGGGGTCAGATCAGCCCCTTTTCCTGTCCTGTGGACTGTCTTTAGTGACACCTTTACGGCTAGAAAGGTTCACTAAGGCTATTTGAATACACAATCCTTAAGCGATTCATTGTCTGATTGAGTCTCTTTCGGTCCTTACCAACACCAGGCGATGTCTCTGGGTTTTACATGTGAAAAAGGTCAACTCTCGGGGAGGGAAACTTCCCTCCCTCTTTTGACACCATCTGACCTTCTTTGAAGTGCGTCTGGTTGAGTTCACAACAACAACACACACATATAGTTGATTTTGGACGGCCTTGCAAATTAAATTTCAGCTGTTTGACAGCTGGAATTTGAGACTTACTTTATCTAGGTATAGATATATCAGATGAACACCTGAAACAAATGCCTATTCATGCATTCCTTTACACACAAGAGACTGTTAGTTTAAAGTTCAATGTGTCACCAGCAGTGTACATGTGCTACTTTCATCATAATTCTGAATCACTACAGTATCACGTTTTTACCTTTATTGGTCACAGGGAGCCATTAACATGAGGACTTGTGTGCAAAATAATTCATTGTATTCTATCTAACAGATATCCAAAATATGACCTCGGTCATCATATGCCACTGATCTTATCCCCCGTCACTGATCCACTGTCTATCAAACATTGTGTGTAATGACTGAATTAACCAAGGAACAACCTCGCTAGATACAAGCTAGCCATGTTATCTAGCTCAGACAGCTAACTTACCGTTCATCGTAATCACGTGTAACGTTACTACTACAGCTGCAACTAAGTGCTGCTATACTGAGTTACAACAAATCTAATAACCAAAGATAAACGATGTATGCTAACTAACTAATAACTTTACATTTGAGGTAAATATTGGCAAACTAACATCTTGGTATGGTCACGTTAGCTGGTTAAGTGTTAAAGTTACTCACGTTAACATTAGCTAGCTGCAATTATATAATCTAATAGTTAATATCTTCCGATAAACCTTGACTAAACCTGGCTACATAAAATACCACTATTGACTAGATTCATGAGAGGACAGATAATGAGTTAAAATGTCAACAAATGCAGTAATTTCATCAATTTAGCAGGCAGCGTACTTCAGAAACACTGAAATGAACGGGGCTCAGCGCTGGAACTATCCAGTGTTTCGAACTATCCGCTGCCCCATGACGCGCGTTACTTGCGCATTCCACAGTTCCAACAGAAGTCAATGTGAGTGTCGTAACTCTCTTATTTAACGGCCCTGGTAGGGTAGTACACAGCAATTTGTATTTCCTGCTCTATTTTAAAAATGTCAGTAAATTGGTCATTAGAGCCACCTGAAGCCAAGACTGAACGTCCATCCTTGGCAACTTCACCTGAGGCCAAAAGTGAATGTTTGTTTAGTTTCATGGGAAGTGATGAAAGGACAGCATTGTAAGTGGGGGTCAAGTGTTATCACAGATTCCCTCCAGGGCTTCTCAACCCTGGTGCAAATGGCTTCTTTGACACCTCTTTCAAACCATCCATCCTCTCTGTCTAAAATGTGCACCTTGTGGTCCTCAGAAGAGTGTCCTTCATCCTTCGGTAAACGGAGTCTTGACCTGAGGTCTGTGTTGAGCAATGTGTTTGTGTAGTGGTTGTTTTGTTTACCCAATATAGGTCTGCACATTCCTCACTGCATTGTACAGCATACACTAGATTTCTTTTCTTGTGTTTGGGCGTGTGGTCTTTAGGATGGACCAGTATCTGTCTTATTTAGCGGCAAAAGCATCCAGTGTATGCGTTGATGGACGACCCGAAACAAGGTAACGTTAATGTTAGGGTAAGGCAGCTGCCTGTGTAAGCCCCCAGGTGTGAATGTTGCGCTGTCTATTTTGCAGAAAAAAACAGCAGTTTGTGAAGTTTGTACCTTGCAGGACACCGTTGTTTTAAATTACATTCTGTCAGGCCGCCATGTTTCTTTAAGTTTACTTTCCATGCCGTGTTAATACTAGGGCTGGCCGAATGTCATTTTTTGAGCTTCGAAGTTTCGACAGTAATATTTAAAACTTCGACGACGCCGCGGGAGGTCTGTTAGTGGTGGAGATACCAATTGCGTTATGCCGGCTGTAAGCAGGCTGTAATTTCACAATATACAGCTATGTATTTCATAGATTAAAGCACAACAACAGAAGGATGAATGCCCAAAAAGTTATGGCAATGACATAAGTGAGGGAGAAACCTGATGGGGAGAGATGAACAGTGGTCACTGACTGTGTGTGCGTGTGTGTGAGAGAGAGAGAGCTTTGTTTCTTTATTTACATGTAGGCTATAATATACATATTATCCATCGTCAACCACTTATCTTGTGTACAGGGTCGTGGGGGGCTGGAGCCTATTCCAGCTGACATTGGGCGAAAGGCAGGGTACACCCTGGACAGGTTGCCAGTCCATCGCAGGGCCACACATAGACAAACAACCACTCACATTCACACCTAAGGGCAATTTAGAGATACCAATTAACCTACTCTGCATGTCTTTGGATGGTGGGAGGAAGCCGGAGCACCTGGAGAGAACCTGCAAACTGCACACCAGGGCAGGGCCAGGGCAACCGGGGTTTCAACCCACGACCTTCTTGCTGTGAGGTGACTAATGCTAACCACTGCACCACCGCACCGCCCTGTATAACAATATAATATAATATAGTTTAACAGCACATTATTATTACCAAAAGATTGAGTTTAACTTTTCTCGCGGCTAGTCTTGTAGTCCTAAGAGAGGGAGGAGACTGGAGTTAGATAAAAGAGGAATATTTATTGCAGGGTTGAAGATCGGAAATTGAGCTGGGGTAGAACGAGGCAGACTGGAAGACAAGATGCTGCAGAACCAAGTTGGTGGCTGCAGTGCAGAACAGGAGGGAACCATAGCCGGGAGTCCAGAGGGTTAGAGGCTGAGTTGAGCTCAAGTTAAAGTTCTGAAAGTGGCACAACTTAAAGGTGTGTAATACTTAGGATCTATTCACAGAAATGCAATGTAATATATATAACCTTGTTTTCAGTGGTGTATAAAGACCTTACATATGATCCCACACGTGGTGTCAGAATAATCATCAAGTTTTTTCAACTTTATTGCTAAAAGAGGGATAAAGGGTACATGGGACATAAAGAAGTATACAAGACAGTATACAAATATATAAGAAGACACAAATAATAAAAACTTTGCCAGGGGTAGTTTATATTATATAAAGATATTAAAAGAGGACCATATGTTTAAAGTTTTCAAAGCCTATTTGTAGTTGGATTTAGAAATTAAATTAGTATAAGATATCATAGATGTCTGCATGTTGTTTAAACGCTCTGATAATGCTAATCCAACACATCTTTGTAATAGCGTCCACGTTGATTCTACATTCCGACTTAAGAGCACATGAACACACCAATGTCAGTAGAACGACTTCACAACTCCGGAAATGGGACCATCCAAGGAGCATGTGTATGCACTGGGAGCCAGTGGTTGCAATTCCTAACCCTCACCACTAGATCCCACTAAAACGTACACAGTGAACCTTTAACATGTTTACGTTTTTATTACCGGTTGTGTAAGTTTTATGTATTTTTATTACGTATACTGTGCTTTTAGCTTACCTCCTCTTCACGAAGCTTGGTTAGACATTTTATCTTCTGTTTTTTTTTCTTGTATGTTAATGTTTTTCCACTGCTGTTAAACGTGGTATACAAATAAAGTTTACTTACTTAAATGTTGGTTTTGATATTCAGAGGGCACAATGGGATGGCTTTCACAGCCACCATCCGATAGTAAAATGCACTGTAAGGGAAATACAGGTAAATGACAAAACTCATGTTAGGTGTAAAATGAGCATTTGAAGTAGTTAAAGGTGCAAGACAATCAAGGTGTCTTCATGGTACACAATATTTTCTAGCAAGCGTTGCACTTAGTGGATTTCTGTCATTTGTAACTGCAATTGTGTCATTACACTGATGGTGGTGCCACTGTATCGTTTAATGGAATGTGAAGTGAATGTGAAGAATAGCTCTGACATTATGTCAAAGAAGTCTATGTAGGGATATTGTGTTGCAGAGATATCTACTGAAGATAAACATGCTAATCAGTTAACCCCAGCCTGTCCTTTGTTGTAATAACACTCCAGTCTGCCATCAGACCAACATGAGAGGACGACGAAGTGGAGCTGCCCGAGGGCAATGCTGCTGCTCTCCTTCTCTCTCTCACTCCTTGACCCTTTGTTCCTCCACTACCTCAGCTTTTTTTTATCTTGTGCCACCACTTGATTTTTCCTGTCGATGAATGGGCAGACTGGGTGTAAAATTGTCATTGTTTGGGGACACAAAGCAGGCAGAAGCGCCCGAAGCACGGCTCTCATGTTAATCAATTGCACGGCAGTGTAGGAAATATCAGTTCTCCCAAAGTTGTCCCCCCACATAATGAAAAGCTATGTCAAAAATCTGCCCATCCACTATAATTTTTAAAAATAGTCTCACTACTGTTGGTTATTGTTGTTTTTAAAATGATTTACTCATTCCATATAGTAATAGGCTGTATAAAGATAAGTTACATGTGATTAGAAAAGCACAGAGGAGAAGAATTGCCCTAGAGAGAGCAGGCTTGCAGAAAGAGAGGAGGAAGTGAAACGTTGCATACAGAATACAGAATTACACATTGTGCCTTTTTTACCTGGCACCACACTGCACCCTGCTGGTGGTTTGATATTATGGCTGAATGGTCCTCATCTGTGGTAGAACATCTAATATTATGAAAGAAACACTGTGTGTTAACAGAATGTTTTTCTGTTTGCATCATTAAAACAAAGACATAGGAGGCTTTTATGTAGGTGGGTTTGAATTGAGTTGTTTTAAAGGAAAAGTTCAACATTTTTGGAAGTAAACTTATTTGTTTTCTTCTTGATGGTGAGAAGATGCCTTTATATGGACATATACCAAAGCACTGCGAGTACACAGTCTACGTACAAGTGCTGCATGCACACGGATCGTGTTTCATGAAGTTGTTTGCTTTGTCTTGCAAATATTGTAATTAAGTATTTTGGGAAAACGTACGCTGTCAGCTGCAGACTAATGTTAGTGAAGTGCCATTGAACTCCAGTGCAAGTAAACAAGGCAGCCAACCAATTTACACTCCATCCCTTAAAAAATGTAAAACTTAATTACTTTAACAAATTATCGCAGTTAGAATTCTTTTTTTTCTTCAAATAAAATAATGCTGCAAACTTGCACACACTTTTCTGACTTATTTGTTTAGTCAGAAAATTACCTTCTGTTCAAAATGCTCCATGTACAAGTTAGTTACAGTTGGGAATATAGATGACATGGTTTGGCATAGACTGCATTAGAGGAAGTGTCTTGATTTTGAATCACATTATGAGATTTCTTGGCAGCCAAATGAACAAAGTCACTTCATCTTCACACTAAATCAAATGGATGAATGCTGCTGTAATTTGGATTACAGCCAGAAGTAACAAATATATGTATCAAACAACAACAAATAAACACAACCACAGTTCAACATAATTTAAATTTACAGGGTACAATGGGGATAACAGCCAGGATGAATGACATTTTTAATCTATTCGTTCTTCAGAGCCCTGATGACAGCAGCATAAATTCACCCCACACGGGATGACTCGGATCAGCCAGGATGGCTATGTGAAATATGCCATCCTGGTTTCATGTCAAACAGTAACAGTGCCATGCTGCTATTTAAAGCAGATGTACTTTTTTTAGTAAGACTGAGATGTATCACATTGTTTTACGAAACTGTTAAAACAGAGTCCTTGAAGCATTTTACATATAATCCCCAGTAAACTGAGGATGAGTTTAATGCCACTTTTGATTAATTCATTCACACTTACATTTAATATATACTTTCTCCCAGCATACGACAAATGTAGGACATATTAAACATTTTCAAATAAAGCAAAACTTGAAAGGGATATAAGACTTTTTATATCTGACAAATGAAGTATGAATTTAGGGAGCATTCCTGTCACTCGCCAAAAGTCAGACAGTTGGCGCAGCCTGTATCCTGGATGGATTTGTCTGGCTGCCTTCTCCCCACTTGATCACAGATCTGTCTCAAAATTCCCTTCTGCTTTTTTATTGTTGACATTGATCCAGGCCGTTTTGTCAACATCCCCAAACACTTGAGTCAGTACTCTGTTCTCCTCCTCGTTCTGGGGCAAAGCCAGCTCCAAGCCTCGTTGGGAGCAGAACTCGGTGGCCGTGAAGAAAGAATCTCTCCTTGTTGGACACAAAGTATTTCTGACCAACCCTCCGGACAAAGTCATAGTTTATAGCTGGAAAAAAAAGAACATGCAACAAATCAGGAATAAACAAAAAAATTTAAACGATTCATTCTACACCCTCAACCTCATCTTGACCCTCTGGCTCTCAAACTCAGACTTTATTTTAGCTCCATACATTGCCCCTTCCAAATATTATAAAGCAGTATGTATAAACATTAAGAATAATGATGCAAATAATTGGCGCTGTCTTGTCCTCTTTATTTCCTTGCAGTTCTCATGCATTAGGTTTGTGTGGTTGACACTTGGTGCTGTGGCTGTCTGTTGAAATGTAAATGTATACTCAAACCGTTGTAAATTATTGTTATTCTGTCCATTCAAATGAATTAAAACAACATAAAAACTGACTTGCCCCAGTTTGTAATGCTTGAATACTTACCCAGCTCTAACTTAGCAAAGTTGTTCTTAAAGGTTTCAAGGTCCTGGATAATGGAGCCAAAGACATCTGGATCAAACAGATTAAGTTTAGTAACCCAATTGGCAGTAAGCTGGATCTACCATTGGACTTCTTGCTTAAGTTCTCTCTTATTCTTTTTTCCTTCTCTGAACACAATGATTGATCATTTTGCACACTTCAGACATTTATTCATTTATTTTTACCTAGACAGAAGTGTCTCAAACTGAATGCAGATTGTTTAATTAATTGATCATTCAAACAAAAAACAACATTGACAGATTATTCAATGATAAAAAGTAACCATTGGTTAAACCCTGAGTGTTGTTGTTTTGAAGGGGTACTTGAGGGATTTAACACTGCAAAAATTAAAAAAAAAAAAAAAACGGGTCACATGAAATGCAGCAGAGGCTATCTACCGTGTTGTGTGCTGTGTTGTACTTCTCTTGATGAGTAAACTGTATCTTAAATTTACAAACTATGGGATCAAAGTTTATTAAAATTGTTGAAATAATAGCTGCTGCATCCCTTATTTTAGTAAATGACAAACAGCAGTTATCTAGCTGCTGAAAGTAATTCTTTGGAGGAAAAACTAGGACAGCACTCCTATTACACTGTTGCCCCATATACACTGAGGAAGAAAGTCTGGCCCGAAACGTCCGCGTGGCATATTAAACAGTGTCATGGGAGTGCTGTCCTAGTTTTTCCTCTACCTTTATACATTTAGAATTTAGCACCGCATCCTCATAATCTCATGTTGTTAGGAGTGGGTGTGTTATAGTCTAGTTTCATATGAAGTAATTCTATAAAATATATATGCTCTTGAGTGTTACATAAAAGTGTTACATAAAAAGTTTGAATTTTTTGTGAGGCTCAAATACAACTGAATTCAATGTAGAATACTACATTCAGTTTCAAGTTGATCAGAATTCAGTTTCAAACTAATAAATTCCATTTCAAATTATGCTATTCAGATTCAGTTTTTCAATACAATTATTCAAGTTGAGTAATTCAAATTCTACCGACACATATATCAGCCCATAAAAATAGCAGAATAGCATCATCATGGATACCTGTAAGCTATATAGTAGCCTATACTAATTTTAAAAAAAGCTCAAGCTACAGATGCTTCAGTATTGATATATCAGCACAGGGGCGTAGGAGCGACTTTGAACCTGGTGGGGACGCTGAAATGCTAGGAGGGTTCGGGAGCATGACCCCCCGATTTTTATTTTAAATAAAGCACTTAAATGCTCATTTCTTATGATTTTTGAAAACAGAATTTACTTATTAGTGTGGCTGAAAGAGAAGAACAGACTGGAGAGGGGAGATTATGAAAACTCGAAGAGGGAGAGGGTCAGAGAGCGGGACTACAATATAACTAGAACAAAACTGACTACATACCATAAAAACCATGGAACAGCTGCTAATGTCAGTTAATGTAGCTACCCACAGTACAAATGTATTTAGTTATCCTAATGTTACACTTGATGTAAGCTGTCTATGATATTTCCTGTGTCTCACTTGGCCCTGACTCTCCCTGCAACAAATGTTTGTGAACACAGAACTGTCTCTGACGACAGTTTTGAGTTTGCTTTCACAAAGTCTTTTTACTACATGAGTTTTAGAATTTACTACGTCTAATAGCTATCCATACAACTTACAAGCTCGTCCTCCTCAGTTATTTCTGCTCCTGCTCCTGTGACCTCTGACCTCTTCCTCTTAAAATACTGCAGAATGCTCGTCTCTGTGTGAACATTTTGACTACTTTTCGATTGTTTATGGACACGTAGCTGAGGCACATACACATCTCAATAGTACTAGTTTTTAAGGTCAAGGATGGTCACAGACAGAGGCAAAAAAGTGGCCCAGGAGTTTGTTCCTGTTCAGTCCACTCTCCAGACAAAGCATTTGTCGGGCCCTCTGGGTCTTAAGAAACCTTTATTCCTGCATTCTTGAAAATTTTATGCAAGTAGAGTACATAACTAAATGAGCCTTTAAAATACATTTTCAAAACTAGAAACATCCTAAAGTAAGGTAATCACTTCAGCTGAGCCCTTGAGCAGATAACTAAATAAGCCATATCATAATCATTATTACCATAAACTGCTGCTTTGGCCTGTGTTAGCTTTGACTCTGTTCTGCTATTGACCTCATCTCTGCTGTCTGTCTCATGTTCACCATTTCAGCGCTAGCAGTGGTGCTGCTGCCCAGTGGCAGGTAGAGTACTCAAAATCTTTACTCAAGAAAAACTACAATTACTCCCATAAAAAGTAAAAGACAAAAATCACAAACCTACTCAAGTATAATCATATATTTCATCTGCTGTTCATCATGTTAGATACAGCTGTTGTGCAACAGGTTATTTATAGGTAATGCAATTTGCTTTGCTGGTTGATTATTTTTAGTTATTTCTGTTTAATAATTATTTTCCTTTTTAAATCTCCATTAAGGTGTTGATAAGATCACTTTAGATTAGCTGGCTTGCTGCCCAGCTGGCTATTTTTGCCTGTATCTTTTATTATGGACATGTAGCCAACCAAACCACTTGCTTTGCAGTACTACAGGCAACCAAAACAATCTGATTATTCCTAAAGCATCTAAATAATCTTCTAAAAACGCAAAGAATTATTGTGGCAATAACATGGGAGCAGCTCTTTGTTGAAGCAGATAAACCTACATACAGAGGAAGCTGTGCATCATGCGTAAAGCCCAACAGGACTGTTTTATCCACCATTTTCTCTCTCTGTGCATCTCAAAAATGATTGTTTCCTGAATGAATAACAGCTGGTAGCTGCTGAGTGAAGCCAAGATTCATTTCACCGGCGACATTCTGTTTATCGACTCACCGTCGCTATAAAACACATTAAAAAAACACGCTAATATCCATCAAAAGAAAGCGATGCTGTTTTCAACAACAGGATACTACCCACCCTGCAACAGGCGTCCCCACTGCTGTCTTCAGGTTCAAAAAGAACAGCACAAAATAAACGTAATATTGAGGTACTTAGTTGCACCTGCCTCAAGCGAACTCTTTTTTTCTCCCTTAACTTTTCAGCACCACATATGCGTTGTGTCAAATGTTTTCTATAGGCCTACATGATTTTTGTCCGCGTTTCAACCGCTTAATCATGTCTGATACGTAGTGTGTGATTGATTTTAATCAAGTCACTCCAACCGCCTGGCTATGAGCCAACTCCAAAATCGCTGGAAAAAGTGAGGGGGGGGGGGGGGGGGGGGACTAAACATAGATTTTGAGATTTGGGGGGGGACATGTCCCCCTCATGTATAATGGCTCCTACACGTATGCACCAGCAAATGCTGTGACGCAAAAAGAAACCAGCTCTAGCTTTAAAAGACTGTGGGATGTGAAATGTCCTTTAGTGAGTCCAATCCAGACGTCTTTTAAGGGTTTTATTCTTTGTAAAGGGTCAGACAGACAGAGGGCAAATAGTCTGCAGTATGTAAGACAAAAAGCCAGTGAAGAAACAGGTGACTTTATACTGTAAGGGTATTACGCAGCTATCCAAGGGAGGAAGGGAGTAGGGATCAGCTGTCCTGAGATTCGATTCAATTCAATTTTATTTATATAGCGCCAAATCACAACAAGAGTTATCTCACAGCACTTTTCATAAAAGAGCAGGCCTTGACCATACTCTATGATGTTATTTACAGAAACCTAACAATTCCCACCAAGAGCAAGCACTAGGACGACAGAGGCAAGGAAAAACTTCCTTTTAAGAGGCAGAAACCTCAAGCAGAACCATGGCTCAGGGTGGGCGGCCATCTGCCTCGACTGGTTGGGGGTGAAGGAGAGAGAGAGAGAGAGAGAGGGCAAGAGAGGAACAGAGAGAAAAAGAGAGGGATGGAAGGAGAGAGAGGGGAGGGAGTCAGCCTACATAATATACACCCAGAGGTACAGACAGTAAAGGTGATGTTGCTATAGACTAAATGACTAAATGAAAAATGGTATAGATATGTATAGTAGTGTTAATGATAACAGTCGTAATGTTAATGATTATAATAACAATAATAACAATAGGACTAGTAACAAAAGTTGTTGTAGCAGAGGAGTGTCGAGCAGGAACACGGGGGCAGCAGGTGACCCGCAGCCACAGATCCAGACTCCACAGCTCCAGAGCCAGAAACACCTGCAGGAAGTGATAGGAGGAGAGGAGAGGGACGAGAAAGCACAAGACTACTGGAAAGG
>NC_060171.1:9559044-9563328 GCF_021292245.1 Micropterus dolomieu
GCCCAGCCAGAGCCCTGACTTAAACCCAATTGAGCATCTCTGGAGAGACCTGAAAATGGCTGTCCACCAACGTTTACCATCCAACCTGACAGAACTGGAGGATCTGCAAGGAGGAATGGCAGAGGATACCCAAATCCAGATGTGAAAAATTGTTGCACCTTTCCCAAAACGACTCATGGCTGTATTAGATCAAAAGGGTGCTTCTACTAAATACTGAGCAAAGGGTCTCAATACTTATGACCATGTGATATTTCAGTTTTTCTTTTTTAATAAATTTGCAAAAATTTCTACATTTCTGTTTTTTTCTGTCAAGATGGGGTGCTGAGTGTACATTACTGAGAAATAAAATGAACTTTTTTGATTTTTGGAAAATGGCTGCAATGAAACAGAGTGAAAAATTTAAAGGGGTCTGAATACTTTCCGTACCCACTGTAGTTCCTGCGCCAGCTCAGCTGCTGATCCACTTCTACACAGCCATCATCCAGTCTTTCCTCTGCACATCCATCACTGTCTGGTTTGGATCTGCCACCAAAAAGGACAGGAACAGACTACAACAGACAGTCAGGACTGCAGAAAAGATCATCGGTGCCAACCTGCCCTCCATTTAGGACTTCTACATTTCCAGAGTCAGGAAACAGGCAGGAAACATCACTGCAGATCCATCTCACCCAGAACACAACCTGTTCCAGCTTCTCCCCTCTGGTAGGCGCTACAGAGCACTGTACGCCAAAACATGTGCACATGTATGCATGTATATGTATGTGTACCTGTACTGTATATCACATCCACCTCCGACATGTACATAATAATCCATCCATCCATTCATTGTCAACCGCTTATCCTGCGTACAAGGTCGCGGCAGCTGGAGCCAATCAGCTGACATTGGGCGAAAGGCGGGGTACACCCTGGACAGGTTGCCAATCCACCACAGGGCCACACATAGAAAAACAACCAGTCATACTCACACTCACACCTAAGGACTATTTAGGGTCACCAATTAACCTAGTCAGCATTTCTTTGGATGGTGGGAGGAAGCCGGGGCACCTGGAGAGAGAACCCACGCGGACATGGGGAGAACATGCAAACTCTACACAGAAAGACCGGGGCAATGTACATAATAATGCTAATAATTTTACTCCTGCATACTTTGCACTCAGCTCATTGCACTATCGTCTCAATCTGTCCATATTGTTTTTGTTTATAGTGTGTATATATGTGGTCTCTAGACTGTAGCCTGTCTGATTTTATTATTATATTATTATTGTATAAGCAAGCACATCGTGAGCAATGCACAATCCTGAGTCAAATTCCTCGTATATGTACACATACCTGGCAAATAAAGCTGATTCAGATTTTAAGTTGTGCAACTTTTACAGAACAATGGGCCTCCTGCAGCTCCTGAAATCCCAGTTTTTGAGTCACCTGATCATCTGCTATGTGTTCCTGGCCAGTGGCCTCATTATCAACCTGTTGCAGCTCTGTACTTTACCTCTGTGGCTGGTCAGTAAGCAGCTGGCCCGCAGGATCAACATCAGACTGGGCTACTGCATAACTAGCCGTAAGTACTGTTCTTGCTCTCTGCCACATTGATGGCACTGGAATCTGTTGTCTGTTGGTATTGTGTTAGTTTTGCTGCTGGAAGGAAGAAATCTGTCAACCTTTGTTGCATGCAGGCAGAGGAATTATTAATCAGTTTATATGAGCCATAAGACCACTTTACAAATGCAGTCAAACTACCCTTTTTTCACAAAACATAGACTTTTCTACATCATTGTGTCCTTATGATACTCAGAGATGGTAGCTGCCCTGGAGTGGTGGTCTGGGACAGAATTTACGCTCTACACAGACCCAAAGAGTTATCCGCTGATTGGAAATGAGAATGCAATTGTGGTTCTCAACCACAGTTTTGATATAGACTTCCTGTGTGGCTGGACCATCTGTGAGAGATTCGGAGTTCTTGGGGTAAGAGAAAGTGTCCCAGAAACCTCTGCGATTGTCCTTTTCTGAACTTGAGGGGTTTTGGCATTTCAGTGCTATCCTTCAGTTTTTTAACATGCTTTAAATATTCATCTTTTTCCAGAGCTCCAAAGCATTGGCCAAAAAAGAGTTGAGTTATGTACCTGTTATTGGCTGGATGTGGTACTTTTTGGAGATAGTCTTCTGCAAGAGGAAGTGGTTGGAGGACCGAAGGACAGTTGCTAAGAGTGTTCAGAACCTGCGGGATTACCCAGAAAACTACGTGGTGAGTTTCAGCCTGTGGAAATTATTATAGTGTTTTTAGAGTTAGAGTGATGTTACAGAAATATTTTGAATGATGCCATTAATGAACAGTCTACTTTCCTGGGTCTAGTTCTTGCTTTACTGTGAAGGGACACGCTTCACACCAAAGAAGCACCAGGTCAGCATGCAGGTGGCTGACAGCAAAGGTTTACCCAAACTGAAGTATCATCTTCTGCCCAGGACCAAAGGATTCTGGGTAACTGTCCAAAACCTCAGAGGAACTGGTGAGTATCCATCATTGACGGAGAATTTAAAAATGGCCACCAGTAGATGTAAGATACTGTGAACAGGATGGTTTTTAACTGCTGCGGTGATCTTGTCTTGTGCAGTTGCAGCTGTGTATGATTCCACACTGAACTTCAGAAACAACGAAATGCCAACCTTGCTTGGAATCCTTAATGGGAAGAAATATCATGCAGACATTTATTTGAGGTACAATGAAATGTTTTGGCATCCAGGATTGCAACATTTCATGTCCTGTTTACTGGTGTGATCATTCTTTATCTGAGAGATCTGACTTCCCCTCTTACTTACAGGAGAATCCCTCTAGAGTTGATCCCAGAAGATGAAGCAGAGTGTGCTGCATGGCTTCACAAACTCTACCAGGAAAAGGTTAGAGTGTGTTGAAGGTGGAGGTTTCTGATGGATACAGGGTTTCTCCACAGGGGACTGTTTAGTAGAGGCAGTAAGCCACACAGATCCTGATGGATGTTGTATGTATCATTTACTGTGTCAAATAGTACTAATTATGATAGCGACATTAATGATAATAGTAATAGGACTTAAATAATAATTGCTGCAGCAGGTGTCATGCAGGAACATGGGGCAGCAGGCGGCCTGCAACCACAGATCCAGACCCCACAGCTCCGGAGCCAGAAACACCTGCAGAAAGTAATAGTAGGGACTACAAAGCACAGAACTAAAGGAGAGGGAAAAAGTCGAGTTAGTAACATGCATTAATGGGATAAGAATTCGTACAGGTGTAGAAGGAGAGGAGGAGAGAGGAGCTTTGTGCATCATGGGAAGTCTGCCGGCGGTCTAGGCCTGTTACAGCATAACTATGGGTTGGTTCTATAACAATAAGCTTTATCAAAGAGGAAAGTATCAAGCCTACTCTTAAATGTGGATGTTTTCTTTTGTTTTATTTCATAAAAGTTGGAAGGATGTAACCAGGATGTTAGTGAGGTGGGCTTTATTTCAGGGGAACTAGCCTGTATCCACTATAAAACACTGTGGCAGACCCTGGACTGTAATGTATTTTTGGTTGATTTTGGTTCTCACACTTTATGGCCTTTAAGTAATTCATTACTCTGAACTGGCTAATGTTGGAATAGGTCAATTCAGTTCAATTCAATTTTATTTATATAGCGCCAAATCACAACAACAGTTATCTCACAGCGCTTTTCATAAAAGAGCAGGTCTAGACCATACTCTATGATGTTATTTACAGAAGCCCAACAATTCCCACCAAGAGCAAGCACTAGGCGACAGAGGCATTGGAAAAACTTCCTTTTAAGAGGCAGAAACCTCGAGCAGAACCATGGCTCAGGGTGGGCGGCCAACTGCCTCGATCCGGTTGGGGGTGAAGGAGAGAGACAGAGAGAGAGAGAGGGCAAGAGAGGAACAGAGAGAAAGACAGCAAGAGAGGAACAGAGAGAAAAAGAGGGGGATGGAAGGAGAGAGAGGGGAGTGAGGCAGCCTACACAATATACACACAGAGGTACAGACAGTAAAGGTGATGTTGCTATAGACTAAATGAAAAATGGTACAGATATTTATAGTAGTGTTAATGGTAACAGTCGTAATGTTAATGATTATAATAACAATAATAACAATAGGACTAGTAACAAAAGTTGTTGTAGCAGAGGGTGTCGAGCAGGAACACAGGGGCAGCAGGTGACCCGCAGCCACAGATCCAGACTCCACAGCTCCAGAGCCAGAAAACCTGCAGGAAGTGATAGGAGAGAGGAGAGAGACGAGAAAGCACAAGACTACCGGAAAGGG
>NC_060171.1:9563348-9564517 GCF_021292245.1 Micropterus dolomieu
AGGAGAGAGAGGGGAGTGAGGCAGCCTACACAATATACACACAGAGGTACAGACAGTAAAGGTGATGTTGCTATAGACTAAATGAAAAATGGTACAGATATTTATAGTAGTGTTAATGGTAACAGTCGTAATGTTAATGATTATAATAACAATAATAACAATAGGACTAGTAACAAAAGTTGTTGCAGCAGAGGATGTCGAGCAGGAACACGGGGGCAGCAGGTGACCCGCAGCCACAGATCCAGACTCCACAGCTCCAGAGCCAGAAACACCTGCAGGAAGTGATAGGAGGAGAGAGGAGAGGGACGAGAAAGCACAAGACTACTGGAAAGGGGAGAAGGTGAGTTAGTAACATGCAATAATGGGATGAGGTTGCATACAGAGGGAGAGAAAGTAGAGGAGAGAGGAGCTCAGTGCATCATGGGAAATCCCCCGGCAGTCTAGGCCTATAGCAGCATAACTAAGGGATGGTTCAGGAGTCACCTGAGCCAGCCCTAACTATAAGCTTTGTCAAAGAGGAAAGTCTTAAGCCTACTCTTTAATGTGGAGATAGTGTCTGCCTCCTGAACCCAAACTGGAACCTCGTTCCACAGGAGAGGAGCTTGATAGCTGAACGCTCTGGCTCCTAGTCCAACCGACGCTAACAACAAAATTGGAACCAGTTGTGCACGGAAGCTCGCTGTGGAGAAGCTCCAGTGAAAATAAATCGACATGCAGTCCACCAACACCATAAAACAACCGTCTCACAGCAAAACACGGGCTTCACGTAAGGATACAAAACAACAATAAAGGTTTATGTGCTGAAGCCCATCAGACCAAACAGGTTCAGATGATGTCGAGTAAGAACAAAGTGAGCATTAGTAACGGTGGGGAAACACAGAGAAAGTCACATTAGCTCTCTGGCTAACGATGACCAGTTGCTAATGTTAAGCGGTGCAAAGTTATATCGCTTTCCACATTACTTCAACAACTAACGCGACCCATGTTACTATCCTGTGTACCACTGTTGATTTAGCCTGCAAGAAAGAATGTAACGGTAAAAAGCAAATGTGGAGCGATTTGTTTACTAATGTTAGCCTATAGTGATGCAGGCAGGGCAGACCTGCCGCTGTTTGCTTCATAACGTTCAGTTTAGGTTTATTGTGGTTTTACCAATACTCAGGTACACA
>NC_060171.1:9564567-9567191 GCF_021292245.1 Micropterus dolomieu
AGCTTTATCAAAGAGGAAAGTCTTAAGCCTACTCTTAAATGTGGAGATGGTGTCTGCCTCCTGAACCCAAACTGGAACCTGGTTCCACAGGAGAGGAGCTTGATAGCTGAACGCTCTGGCTCCTAGTCTACTTTTGGAGACTCTAGGAACCACAAGTAACCCTGCATTCTGGGAGCGCATTTCTCTGGTGGGGTGAGCTCTTTAAGATAAGATGTTGCCTGACCATTAAGAGCTTTGTACGTAAGAAGAATGATTTTAAATTCTATTCTGGATTTTACTGGAAGCCAATGCAAAGAAGCTAAGACAGGAAAAATGTGATCTCTTTTCCTGGTTCCTGTCAGAACACGTGCTGCAGCATTCTGGATCAGCTGAAGAGTGTTAATGGACTTTTTCAGGCAACCTGATAATAAAGAATTGCAGTAATCCAGCCTTCCTCACGGTGGTGCTGGAGGCCAGGGCGATGCCATCAAGGGAAACTATATCTTTAGATAAGGCGTCACGGAGGTGCTTGTGCCCCAGAACAATAACTTCTGTTTTATCTGAGTTTAACATTAGAAAATTACAGGTCATCCAGGTTTTAACATCCTGAAGGCACATTTGAAGTTTAGTTAACTGATGAGTTTCATCTGGCTTGATCGATAGATCTTGTTAAACATCCTTGAGTATCATCTGCATAACAATGAAAATGTATGCAATGTTTCCCGATAATATTGCCTAAGGGAAGCATATATAAAGTGAAGAGGATTGGTCCGAGGACAGATCCTTGAGGAACTCCATGACTAACTTTGGCATGCATGGAGGACTCATCGTTAACATGTACAAACTAAAATCGGTCTGATAAATAGGACTTAAACCAGCTTAGAGCAGTGACTTTAAGGCCAATGAAATGGTCTAGTCTCTGTAATAGGATCTGATGGTCAATGGTATCAAATGCAGCACTAAGAGCTAATAAAACCAGTACAGAGACAAGTCCTTTGTCTGATGCAATAAGGAGGTTGTTAGTAATTTTCACCAGTGCTGTCTCTGTGCTATGATGAGCTCTAAATCCTGACTGAATATCCTCAAATAAACTATTGCTCTGTAGAAAGTCACAGCTGTTTAGCAACTGCTTTCTCCAGGACCTTAGAGAAATGGAAGATTAGATATAGGTCTATAGTTGGCTAAAACATCCGGATCAGGTTTGGGCTTTTTCAGAAGAGGTTTAATTACAGCTACTTTAAAGTACTGCGGTACAAAGCCTGTTGATAAAGATAGATTGATCATATCTAGTATAGAAGTGCTGACTAAGGGTAAAACTTCTTTAAGCAGCCTAATTGGGATGGGGTCTAAGAGGCAGGTTGATGGTTTAGATGAAGAGATTATTGAAGTTAGTTGGTAAAGATTGAGGGAAGCAAAGCAGTCTAAACATGTATCTGGTTCTACAGCGGTTTCTAAGGTTCCTGAGTTTAGAGATAAGTCGGTGCCAGTTGAGGGCAGGTCTTGGTGAATTTTGTTTCTAATAGTTAGAATTTTATCATTAAAGAAGCTCATGAAGTCGTAACTACTGAGAGCTATGGGAATACTTGGCTCTATAGAGCTGTGACTCTCTGTCAGCCTGGCTACAGTGCTGAAAAAACCTGGGGTTGTTCCTATTTTCCTCTATTAATGACGAGTAGTACGCTGCTCTGGCATTACGGAGGGCCTTCCTATAAGTTTTAAGACTATCTTGCCAAATTAAACGAGAATTTTCCACTTTGGTGGAACGCCAATTCCTCTCACGTTTCCGCGATATTTGCTTTAATTTGCGAGTTTCAGTATTATACCATGGAGCTAACCGTCTTTGTTTTAGTATTTTATTTTTTAGAGGGGCTACAGAGTCCAGTGTCATTCACAGCGAGCCTGCAGCACTATCAACAAGATGATCGATTTGGGAGGGACTGAAATTAGCATAGGAGTCCTCCGTTACTTTGTGAAATTAATTTCGAGCTGATGTAATCGCATCCTATTTAGCTATAGCACTATCAGACAGACATCTTGTATAGAAATTTTTGCCCAGTGGTGTGTAGTTCAGCAATAGAAACTCAAAAGTTATCAAACAGTGGTTGGACAAAGAGGGATTCTGTGGGAACACCACTAAATGTTCAATTTCAATACCATACACCAAAACAAGGTCGAGGGTGTGGTTACAACAGTGAGTCGGTTCGTGAACACTCTGAGAGAATCCAATGGAATCTAACAGAGATAAACGCAGTACTGAAGCTGTCATTCTCTATGTCCACATGAATATTAAAATCCCCTACAATAATAAATTTGTCCGTTTTAAGGACTAAAGTTAACAAAAACTCTGCAAATTCAGGTAAGAATTCAGAGTACAGACCAGGTGTTCGGTACACCATAACGAAAAGAATTGGTTGCAGTGATTTCCAACTTGGGTGTGAAAGACTAAGAACAAGGCTTTCAAATGAGTTCTAATTTAGTTTAGGTTTATAGCTGATCAGTAGGCTAGAGTCGAAGATGGCTGCAACTCCACCTCCTCGGCCTGTGCCTCGAGGAATGTGAGTATTAATATGACTGGGAGGGGTGGATTCATTTAGGCTAACATATTCTCCATCACCCAGCCAGGTTTTAGTAAGACAAAATAAATC
>NC_060171.1:9567211-9588389 GCF_021292245.1 Micropterus dolomieu
GGGACTGAAACTAGCATAGGAGTCCTCCGTTACTTTGTGACTTGATAATGAATTTAGAGCTGATGGAATCGCATCCTTAAATTTAGCTATAGCACTATTAGACAGACATCTTGTAAAGAAATTTTTGCCCAATGGCGAGTAGTTCAGCAATACAAACTCAAAAGTTATCAAACAGTGGTCGGAGAAAGAGGGATTGTGTGGGAACACTATTAAATGTTCAATTTCAATACCATACACCAAAACAAGGTCGAGGGTGTGGTTAAAACAGTGAGTCGGTTCATGAACACTCTGAGAGAAGCCAGTGGAATCTAACAGACAAACGTAGTACTAAAGCTGTCATTCTCAACGTCCACATGACTATTAAAATCCCCTACAATAATAACTTTGTCTGTTTTAAGGACTAAAGTTGACAAGAAAATGGGCCAGGTGCTCGGTACACTATAACGAAGAGAATTGGTTGCAGTTATTTCCAACTTGGGTGTGAAAGACTAAGAACAAGGCTTTCAAATTAGTTATAATTTAGTTTAGGTTTAGAGCTGATTAGTAGGGTACAGTCGAAGATAGCTGCAACTCCACCTCCTCGGCCTGTGCCTCGAGGAATATGAGTATTAATATGACTGGGAGGGGTGGATTCATTTAGGCTAACATATTCTCCATCACCCAGCCAGGTTTTAGTAAGACAAAATAAATCAATATCATAATCTTGATATTAGTTCATTTACTAGTACACCTTTAGAAGAGAGAGATCTGCTGTTTAAGAGTCCACATTTAATTTTCCTGTTCGTTTGCACTATTACACTTGTGGTTTTAAGTTTTATGAGGTTTTTATGCACAGCTCCTCTTTTGTTTACCTTTGAATTAAATAACTTCAATGGTCGTGGGACAGACACCGTCACTATAGGGTTTTCATTAAGTAACTCCTGAAATGGAGGAGCAGAGAAGTGTGTTAGACTGCGACTCTGCCTCCTGGTCTCAACTCTGGGTTGTCATGGATTTGGTCCACTAATAAACTTGACCAGATTTCTAGAAATGAGAGCTGCTCCTTCCCAAGTGGGATGGATGCAGTCTGTCCGAATCAGACCAGGTCTTCCCCAGAAAGTCTGCCAATGATCTACAAAGCCCACATCGTTTGCTGACACCACCTCGACAACCAGCAGTGGAATGATGACATGCGGCTATACATGTCATCACTGGTCAGATTTGGCAGGGGTCCAGAGAAAACTACGGTGTCGGACATTGTTTTTGCATATGTACACACCGTCTCAACATTCATCTTAGTGACCTCCGATTGGCGTAACTGGGAGTCATTACCGCCGACGTGAACAACAATCTTACTGTATTTACATTTATCCTTAGCCAGCAGTTTCAAATAAGACTCAATGTCGCCCGCTCTGGCCCCAGGGATGCACTTAACTATGGCCGCTGGCTTCGCTAACTTCACGTTTCTCAAAATGGAGCTGCCAATGGTCAGAGTTGGTTTCTCAGCGGGTGTGTCGCTGAGTGGGGAAAATCTGTTAGAAACGTCAACAGGTTGATGGTGCCCCATGGGTTTTGAATGCTCACGACTATTCCTCCTTCGGACAGTCACCCAGCCACCCCTTCCCGGCTGCTCAGGAAATCCCGGGGAGGGCTACCACATGCTAACTCAGGCCGTTCCGCACCGACTACCGGGGATTGGCTAGCTACAGGAGCTAAAGACCTCTACGAAGGTGCGGAGCCGGACTTCTAAATCACTGAGCCTCGCCTCCATGTCTAAAAATAAACTACACTTGTTACACGTACCATTACCGCTAAAGGAGGCAGAGGAGTAACCGAACATCTGACACACCGAGCAGGAGAAAGTAGGAGAGGGAGAAGCCATCGCTAGCTGCTAAGCTGAAGTCGCTAACGGCTAAGCTAAAGTACTGTAGCGTCGGCTACCAAAACTTTTGAACAACTATGAGATTAAACAGCAGTCGCTAAAAAATAGAAAGAAGTGTGGGTACTAAGAATAAGTGTTTAGCGGACAGTTCGCCGCTGTAATCTAACAATTTTAACTGGTATTTAGCAAGAGCAGCTCGCTAAGTTACTCCATTCTATAAAGCACAACTTAATTTGAAGGTTTGGGCTTCAATGAGGTGAATAACTAAACCTGATGGCTTCGGCTGGAGGCTACATCTCAAAAATAGTCAATGTTCCATCACTAACTGAGAGATTAACAAACAAACTACATTAATAGTGACACTATAGAAGAATAACTGAGGGAGACTTCTAAAGATGTAGCATTGGCTTGCCAGATTGCATTTAACAATGTATTTGTCAAAGGCAAGGGTAACGGGAATAGCAGCCAAAGGCTGCTGAACGATACAAGCAGTCTCAGTGGAGTTTGTCAGTTGTGTAGAGAGCTGCTGACAAGCTCTGAGCTCTTTGTTGACCTGATTTCTTGAGATTGGTCAATATTTTGACAATCATTATCAGCACAGTAAAATTAATTACTGAAAGAACAGTTATTTATTGTTTCAATTGTTTACATCAACGATGTATTGAATTTCTGCTAATATGTTCCTTGTTTATGCAATTTTACACACTGTCTGCATATCCAGAGGTCTGTTCAGTCATCTGCACGTGTAAAGTTTGGAGATTACCTTCATCTGGACTGGGATGGGCGGGGCCACGTGCTTTTAAAAGGTACAACAATTTTAATCGAAGAACTGTACTGAATTCTGTTCACCTCACCAGCTGAGCCCACAATGGGCAGGGCAGACTTGTGGTTCCTGCTGGAGTATATTTTGGTGCCAGCACATACTGCAGTAAGGTCAAAAAGGAACAAAAGAGATGTGAGCAGTTTTAAATACTTATTGATTATTACCTATTCATTGGTTCATCCTTTATTTAATCAAGATGTGTTTGTGCCAATTTAGGCAAACAAAACAAAAATCAAACAGAAAATAAGGATTTGAGAGAGAATAAAACAAACGGAAGCAAAATAAAAAATAAAAATAACTTGTAAACAAACTGTTGGTTTTTTATTTTTTTGATAAGCCCTTTTGTTTACAGCACCCTTTACTGCTTTCTCACTGATCAGATTTTTGCTCTCACCGTCAGCTTTGCTGTCACACTGCTGGCTCTCTCGTTTGCGCTGCCTGACTTTTTGTTTGTTGTTCTGACACAAACGGCTCCAGGGGGTTTTTCAGGGGTGCATCCCCATTGTTGGCTAGTAAGTTTGAATGACAGCTCAGTGCCCCAGACATTGTTCAGTGCAACAAGCTATTTTGATACCCTAAACACGAGAAACTTTATTGGAAAGTAGATTGCTACAAGACAAAAAAGTAAGTATTGATCATACATGTTGTCTCAGCTGTAGCCTGCAAGCCATTTTGTTGTCTTAAGTTACAAGTTACCCGTTACCCTTTGACTTAAATGATCTTACTATTTTAAAAAAATAAATAAATAAATAAAAGGTCCAACTCTGTAGGGACCGGCAGCAAAGGGGAGAGCAGTCACCCTACCTAGATTTAAACCCAGGTCTACAGGGTACCAAACATGCAACTTGACTGCAACACCAAAAAGCCAGGCTCATTGGTATGCCAGAGTGCATACTCAACAGTAGTGATGGTACTGTGTCACAGGATCCTTTCCGTAATGTTGTCAGGCATAACAACAATCTGGACCTGTCAGTGGCTAAAACAAGTACTTTAGTGCACATACTTAGACAGTATACAATTGCCCTCAAGGATTACATTGCAGCCCTGTTTCGCTGCTGCACACAGCAGCACACTCTGTTCAATAATGTTTTCCCACTCACTCAGACACAAAAACATGGGAAAATAGGGTCCAGGTTGAAAAATACTGAAGTTACCCTTTAAGTTTGTCTCCAGCTGCTCCCAGATCTTTGAACAGCTTCTTCTTGTCTGTATTGTCCTGTAATGTGTAATATTGTTTTCTTTTGTTAAAAAATGTATTTTATTAAACTGGTGTTGAAAAAAAGTTCAGGAACTAGTATCAAAGCTAAGGTACCATACCGGTATTGAACATTTTGGAATGGTACTCAGCTAAATGTTGGAAAGCCATCCGCCACATTGGCGAGTAAATGTATTCGGCATGATCTCGCCATATAATACCTATCTGATGGTAATTAGCAGCACACCGATGTTCTTGTTTGTTGTTTATCGCACTGAAATTGGTCCCCGAGGTACCAAAGGATCTAAAATCGTGTGACACACAGATTAGGGGGGTTCATTGGTTGTTGTTTATCTTCATTTCATGTTACTAGTGTATGATTGGCGTAGATTTATAAGGCGGAGAGTGAGACTGTAGCCGCTTTCATACAGAGATCAACGCAGAAAGAACATCCGCATACATGTCGCATTCGCTAATTCAAACTGAACAAAAGTTTGCAGCATTATCCCGCAACAGTGTGTGCTTTCACAGCTTTACCGGAACCAGCAGCAAGAAAACAGACCGTTATGTGTGACACAACACCGGCATGTCGGCTGTGGCTTTTCACACAGAGATCATTCCGTCTCCGTCTCATCTCTGTCACTGACTTTCCCAGCTCAGAGGCGGATAAAATCGGACTCCCCTTTCCTGCTCCTTACCTTTCATACATTGCAGCGAGCCTGCAGATTGGCTCAACACCACCGTGAAATAAGGCAGCGTGAAAGCTGCTAGTGTTAGGAGCTCATTACAAAAGTTGTACTTGTAGTGTTTTTAGCTTTCAGCTGGCTAGCCACCAGCGTAATGTGGCCACATTTAACGTTATAGCCAAACCAACAAAACGAAAAAATGAAGCAGAGGAAGGGGACGTTGAAGCAGAACATAATAAAGTTCAGTCAGTGTCTGACACACTGTCAGATCATGTAATGGTCCTGCTTTCCTCCCCAAGAAATCAAGGAGTATGATCCATAGGCTCTATAAAAAAAAATGTTGATCCCACAAAAGCTTTGATGCTGTGGCTCCGGGACTCTGTCAAAACCAGGAGGCCAGAAGAGGGTGACTATGGAAAGTGAGCAGTCTGATGAGGAGGTTTAAGTTGAATGATAAAGCATGATTAAGTAGTGAGCAGTGATAAGATTTAAGTTGAAAGATTAATAAGAATCTTGTACATTTAGAAAATAATTTACTTTTATGTCTCAAGTACAGTTAATAGTAATAATATAATTTTGCTTCAGATTTCACTCTGGCCTCTTCTTTGTATTCGACAATACCTTATTATCTCAATTAAAGTACAGAAACAAATGTATGTGTGATACAAAAGGCAATTTATTATTTTGTCCGTTAAAAAATATGCTTGGCCGGTGGATTTTTTCATCTACCAGCTACCTTGGGAGGTGAGCCAAAAAGTTAATTTTCACCCCTGCTGTAAAGTGCCTGAAAGCACTATTAATCATTGTAAAATGGATCATAAAAGTATAATTTCTGAACATGAAGGTAATACTGCTTTTAAAAAAAAAAAAAAAAAAAAAAAAACTTAACCACAAACTTCAGCTCCAATAATTAATGTGTTGATTCACTATTCAGGCTTTCAACTAAAGTTATTCTTAAATGCATGTGTTGTATTGTTGGAGGTAAAAAAAAACAACAATTTACTTAAAGGAAAGCACAAGAGATTTCTGTGAAATGATTGTTCCTAATCTAAAACTAGCTGTGTCTGGCCCTGTGAACTCATTAAGTTGGGGTCTAAGTTTGGATGTGATTTATTAGAAAAATATAATCACATATAGTTTTTGTGTTAAGTTGTAACTGAACCTGTGTACTGGCATTTTGGTTGTCTGCACTACACACACAGACATGAAATTCATATCAATCTTCACATCTGACAAGGGATTTGATGAAGTGTATTTCTCAAAACCTTCGACTGTTCCTTGAATTTCTACAGCCCTATTCATTACACCAAATAGAAAATAACATCACCTTGACTTGAATAATGTATTTTCCATCAAAATCACTCACAGATGCTTTGGCCCAGTTTTCCGTGGATTTAAATTGGGTTTTAATCAACACACTCACAGATTCAGTGCCCCCTTATGACATCTCAGGAAATGAAATTCAAACTCATTGACTTACAAAGCAGCAGCATGGGACAGGCCAACTTTCTCCTTTAGACAACTGTGGCCTCAGAGGGAGGCACTAATCTTCATCCCGAAAGAATCGCACTTACAGTAGCTGCAAACTATTCTAATGCACCTTCTAATGTCGTCAAACAGACATGCCACAAATGGCAGCGATACCACCCTGGACCAAAAAAGTGGACATTCTCCATACATGATTGTGTCCTGACAGGGACTGGACATCATGTCACAGTCCAATGTATATTACAAGCAAGTTCAATGGATTGCAGTTCAAATGATAAGAGCACAGATGTCAGTGTTTAGCACACAAAACCCACAAAAAATGTACATAGGAGTAGCATGTGAGATTATATATATGTCAAGTTCTTGCTTGCAAGTGAGGATAAAGGGCATTGGTGTACTGACTGCCAATAGTGGGGCTGCAGTAATACATGTGTTGTATTGTGACTGTACCGTTACACAAATCAAAGCTTTTGGTTTACTGATCGATAATTGTTAAAGCCTTCACCCATGTTATTACAAGATTTACGTGGTGACTGAATACACTGTGTATATACACAAGTGGTCAAATGTTTCTCCACACAGATTTTTTGTCTGAAATCTGAACTGAATTTTATTCATCAGGCCCATTGTGAGAACCTTACCTGAGTGCCTTTTGTATTTGTAGCTATAGTACCTGTCTATGGTGGCCCATAGGTTTCAGGCCTAATACAAAAGCCACAACACGAACACAAAAGCCACAAAACAAATTCAAAAACCACAACACAAATACACAAGGCCACAACGGAAGTGAACCACAAGGGGAAGTTGACAACGAAAGAGACGCTTAGTAACAGTGGATTACTCTCTGCAGAACACAGCTACACAGTAGTACATCGGCAGTGTAGCCGTCCCACATTCAGGAGGTCCGGGTTCCAATTGTAGAAAGAACAATCTTTTTCAGGTGACTTTTTCCTCATAATAGTGTCTTTATAGTTTGTGCGTACATGATTATTCAGATATTGTCAGAGCCAATTCGCGCATCACACCAATGTAGCTCATTTAATCGTGACAACGATCGCCCCAAGGCTCTGGAACAGCCTGCCCGAGGAAATCAGGTCAGCTGAGTCAGTGAACTCTTTTAAGTCCCTTCTTAAAACATACTTTTATAGGAGAGCCTTTCCCCGATTTGACTTTATTTTATCCCTTTTATTTTATTTTACTAATTTTATATTTATCTTAAACATGTATTTTAGTCTTTTCAATGTTTTCATGCTTTTATCTTGTATTGTTTTTGTATTATTGTCTCTTGGGTATTATTGTCTTTACACTTGTTAAAGCACTTTGTAACTTGTTTTTGAAAAGTGCTCTACAAATAAAGATTATTATTTGTATTAGGCCTGAAACCTACGGGCCACCGTACCTGTCAGAGCGGAGTGATGAGACCCAATTGTAGACTCAGGACATGCTGAATGGACTATATGTCCCATCCTGGCAATGGAGCACTTGAGTCCCCCAAAAGAGGCTTGAGAAGTTTCACGGGGAAAGAATATTTTGGCTGCTCTCCTTAGTTTATAGTCAATGCAATCTTGACCCAGTAATAGATAGCTATATGTGAGATCAAATTAAAATAAAGACTTCAGAAGTGTACTTAATTTGATCAAAGAAAGTATTGTATTCTTGAGTTTTGTAGTATCTGGTTCTGGTGTGTGTGTCTCGTTTGTTCTATGAGTTAATGTGCTTTGCTCCCCAAAAAAATAACATTTTGTATTTGTATGGCAGCAGATGATATTGCTTAAATAAATAACAACAATGTTTATTACCTAATCCTTTTAGTACTGCAGTTTTAATAATTGGCCAATCTCCTGCCTAGAGACGGGGCATTTTTGTTTTTTGTTTTTTTTAGCAAGTCAGTGTAATCTACAAGTTTGATCACACCAGTAAGACTGTATAGAAAAACTGTAATAAATCCGTATACAGTTAATCTTGGATGTAGAAAGGAGTCCTACTATTGAAATTAGATGCCTATTCAACACTTTAAAAAAGCCCTGTATCTTCTACAAAAGCCTGACAAAATACTTTCTTCCTTTTAAAGGAAATTTGAAAAGCACAATCCACTTCATTGATCTGCAGCACAAATCTGTCTGTCACTCCCCTGATCGTAGTCTGGAAAAATGTGATCCTGATTATTATCATGCAAAGCCTTTGTGAAATATGACATTATAAATGCTTCCATTTGGCAAGCAAGCCTTCCACAGGGAGAGAATCTCATTTGCCAGGTCTTGCACTGGAAGAAGGGAAAAAATGCACAGCCACAAAGTCTGAACATGCCAATGTATTGGACGGATTAACTCAATGTCTCAGAGTACATCCACACCACTACATTTTTGTATAACGATCACTTTCCACACCAGCGTTTTAGCCGCATTTCAGAACTGATCTCTGTCTATATTAAAACGACTTAAAACGCACATCTTGTGGCCATTCACGTACACTGGGTATGCGGGTGCTGGTGTAAACAGGAAGCAGATACATTCCGCTGCTGCAGAAGATTTGGCGAAAGAAAAAACTACTACTACAGACGAAGAACCACACCAGATATGTTTTTGCATGGGCCGACAATGAAGTGGAACTGTAACACCGAGTACAAAGTGACAGTGGCGGCGGAAAATAAACTGGAGTTGTCGTAAAATGAATACAGTGACATGCACAGTACAAGTGATAAAGTGTTATTTGCATAGTACAGAATACTTTAATAAAAATACCAAAACAAAAACACTGTCAATAGCATTGTGTTTTTGTTTTTGTCTGCGTCATTGTTTTTAAAGTCCTCCGTTTTTGTCTGTCCACACTTATACACAGCCCCCGGAATTTTTAAAACAAAAACATGTTCATTCAACCACCGCTCATTAATACCACATTCAGTCAGAGCTCACTAAGCAGAATTGTAGAAGGAGGTAGGTTTCTGAATTTGGTATTGTCAAATAGGTTGAGATCCCAGCGCTCTAACAATCATGTCTCAAGGGACAGATGTACAAACAGTGGCTCACTGAACCATGGGACTGCAAGGTACTTTCCAACTGAATAACATGATTCTTCACTTCTCTTATTCTTCTCTCACACACACACACTGTCAATACTATTAAAAATCATCTCCTTAATTTCGTTTCATATTCATTTCATAGCTATAATCGTATCTTAGTTGATCAATTTATAATTGTTGCATCCAATACATCACTATTAATAGCAGTTTGTCCCTCTACATCTCTTTAAATGCTACCAAGAGCTTTACAGCAGGTATTTGTTTCAAAACTATTAACTAAGTCTGGCTTTAAACTTGCAACTCAGAGTGTTGTATGGGGGTAACAAAAAGTGAACAGGCCATGACATAGCAACTTAAAATACAGTTGTTATAGATTTAGGTGAAGATAACATATTTATACTACACTTGTTTTTGACAATGTGTTAACTGTGCTGTTTGCAGTCTTTTGCATTTAAACCTCTGCCACCCCTGGGATTTATTCCAGTTGTAATGCAGCTATTTCTGTGTAGGCCTGCATGCACACTAAATCACTAAAAGGTTTGACTCTGTTGTAAAGAATCATTTTATTTATCCTTCAATGTTTTTGGTGCAAAACACAGCTGCCAGTACTCCCCAAGGACTCTGCTCCCAGTCCCACTCTGGCAGAGATCATGTCACGTGGAATCTACATTTTCATTTAAAATGTTCTAATAATATATGATCATATGCCTGAATGGGTTAATACTTATTGAGAACGATGCTTTAAATATCAACATGATCCAAGTTGCTTTATCAATAGACAGGGCTTCCTCACATGCACCTCACAGACGTACTAGTTATGCTTGAGGGCACTTACATCCTTGGTGGCACCTGGGGTATTCCATTGCACACTTGACATGCATTCCCATCTGAGACTGCTAGTGTCACACTTTGGCCCGAGGGTTAAAGCAGACCAGGGGAGCAAGGGAGTCAGCCTCTCTGCCTCGCCTCCCTGAAAAATGGAGCACATGTGAATGAACTGACTGACTGGGTTCGGCAGTCCCCCCCCCACCCTCCCCCTTCTTTCTCTCTCTCTCTCGCTCTCTCACACACACAAACACTCTTCTCACCTCCTCCCTCCACATGCTGTAGTGCACAACTTCTGCATCAGCTCTTCTGTCATCATCTGAAGTACAGCATTGTGAAACTAAAATTTAAAAAGACAGCTGAAGGAAAGCAATAAGCACTGAAGATAAATTGTAGCTTTGGCTGTCTGCAAAGCACACTTTCTCCAATGCTTCACTCTTGTTATCCCCATCATATATGTATCCCTAAATATGTGCACAGTTTCCCAATTTCTGCAAAATCTAAGACAAAGTGGGAGTACAAAATGTGTAATACAAATTACTATATGTGAAATATAGATGTATCATTCTTTGGGCAGCGATAAACAAGTTGGTGCTGAAAGCTCTGAACTAGCATTAAGTCCACTGTACCAGTCAAGAAATCAAAGTAACAACTCATGAGTGCAGTATGACCTGTACATGGTCTGCTGATTCCAAAGCCAGGTCACACAGCAAAGGTTTAGTGGGGGGAAGAAGTGGTTGAGTACAGAGACTCCACACAGCTGGTGTCTCAGTGAGAGGCAGACAAGGCCGGTTAGATCCACATGGAAACACTAATTTTCAATGTCTGGAACTTCTAGCAATATATATATTTTTTTTTTTTGACGACAATACTTATTTCTGGTGGCATTAAGTACAAGTTAGTGTCTCAATATATGCTCTCATATGTACTTATGTAATTACAGGACGTGTAGCAGGAACAACAACTGATTAGGAGGATGAAGAACATATTTAGCTCCCATGTGTTAACCCACCAACTGCAGGAAGTAATAATTAACTGAAACTAGTGATGTTGCCTTCAAAACACACTCCAAGATTTGCTGTCAAAAAGACAAAGCCTCATCCACATGGACTTTGCTGATTGTTAGTAGTTACAAATCTGTGCGGTCAGGAAAAACATTCAGCTACGTGTAAGTAAGGACGTAGCAGAAAGTGACAGTTGGAGTGGCACTATATAAATTAAAAATGGAAAAATATGAGAAGATAATCTGTATGTGTCGATTGCTGAAAAGTTAATGCAATTACCACTCAAACATAATCACTCTGGAAATTGATTTATGATACCAAGCCAGAAGCAGAGATATGATCTTATGTAAGATACACAGAACCAGTGTTCTTTGTGGTTGGTTGCTCAAGACTTTTTTACTCAAACTCATTTTATTGGCTTTACTCAAGCAGCCACGTCACCATGTTGGACATTGAAGCAAAATGCATTGTTTTACTTTTAGCAGTAAAAAATAAAATAACTGATGAAAAGTACCACCAAAATAGCTTGAACAGAAATCTTATTTATTTTAGCAGAAGCCCCGCAGTAAGTCTACACTGCAGTACAGTAACTGCTGAAGTTGTTCAGTAAGTTTTTAATGGATGGAGTACAGTAATACTGTACACAGAATATCTGTGCTAATGGCTTTATGGGAGTAATGGTTTGTACTAATTACTACTTACTACTAATACTAATTTACTTTTACATAAATTTTCCATTTTCTTAGATCATCATTTATTTACAATGCAAGAATGTCATCTGACAGTATGAATATGCATGACTACATGAGTGTTTGATAAATGATGACAGGACACGCAATACTTCTACAGTTACACTTGTGCTTGTACCATTTCTGTGCCAATTACACTCCACCTAAAATGACTGAGCCTTTGATGTAATCTGAAGCAAAAAAACATTAATGACATGATTTGCATGAGGTGATTAAGAGCAAAGTCACCTGAGGGTTTTATCTTGTGGTTAAGTAATACTAGTCACACTGAGCATTTCACTCAGCTTCAACAAACAGCGAGCTGCAGATTGAGTAATACAGATGATTCAAGACAAATTTGTCCATATTCCCCTCTTTACACAGTGAATGTTCATACGGATTAAGGTAGTGGAGGAAACAGATTGGTTGCAAGAAGAAAGAAATTAGCAATAGAAGTACAACTAACTTTACAGTTAGAATCTTATATATTTCTTTGATTTACTCTGCACTGAAGATATTTAAAGATAATGAAGTGAGTTTTATAGAGCAACCACTCCACATAATATTGCTATATCGCCACCATCACTTTCGAGGAGATTTCCATTACCAAGAACTCTTTGTAGCCTTGTCTCACTTCTGTGGTTTTGTTATTGCTCCTCAGTACTTATCAGGACTACTGGAAAGTACAAAGTAGAACATTATGGAAATCCTTATATACTGTATAAGATAGATGCATAGGTAAATATACATATTTAAATTAAATAGTAAACTAAAACAAACATTCTTTTAATTCCAAACAAATAAATCCATTTAAATTATGAACAATGTAAAGCATTATCAAAGCAATGAATCAAAACAGTATTTAGCAACGGGTTGTGTTTAATAGTGCTTATAGGGACAGACACAATGCTATTTACAGTTATTTGAGAGTACTAAATGCTATAAGAATAATACTAGGCAAAGTCTAAATTCATAGATATGGTTCTTTGGATCTAAATCAGTGTATGGGATTTGAAACTGTTCACACTGCAGGAAGGAAATGAAAAGAGAAGAGGGATTGTGAACGGGGTTATCTTGTGTCATGCTTCAATTTTATGTTATGTTTTTTGTATTTGTTTGTTTGTTTCTTTTTAAGTCCTAATACAGATTGATTCCATGCTTGTTTTGGCCATCTTGTTTGCATAGCTTGATATCCAATAACATCTGTAACAAAATTGATATACTATCATCATTGGGTGATGGGTGAAAAGAGTGTATAAGATGTGACACTACATGGCAGGAGAAAAAATTGATGTTACTCCGCATGATGGACATGAACCAATTCATTTTCTCAATCTTAAGTTATGTCACTTGTCACTCAAGGGTGGATGTGAATGGCTCTTCTCTGACTCTTGTAGATTTCATTCTTCTTTAGCTTGAGGGCAGCGAGTTTCCTTTCAACTCTAAGTAATAAAGCATTTTTCACTCAGATCCAACTTTGGAGTAACTTACATGGGGTTTCTGGAAGTTTGACCGACAGTTCTCACAATGCAAACCCTGCAGCATCACAAGCGAGGCTAGACAGAGGGAAACTCAGTCACTCATCTCTGTTAAACATCAGTGGAAAAGTTTTCATGTAATATTTGCTGTCATGTATTTTGATAAACACTGATTGCATGCATTGCTTGCCTAATTGAACTAATTTAGCTTGAAATACACATAGGCTTCCATATTTTTGTATTCTCCATCTCTCCTCCTCCTCCTCCTCCTCCTCCTCTCGATCTATCTTTGGTTGTGTATTGCTGTAGCTGATGGCCCTGTGGGCTTTTATTTGAATGAATATTCAGCTCTGTAAGCGGAGCCATCTCCCAGAGAACTAGGAATGACTCTGTGAAAGATGCTGCTGACCTTCCACAAAAAACCTTGCCTCTCGTCTACACGAACTCTGAAAGAATAAGCGAGGACCCTAATCAAATACAAGCACTTTATATTGATTTCCTAAAAGTTCTTTTAATCCTTTATTGCAAAAAAGTTTCAGCTAACGACAGTTTGGTTGGTGTCTTGTCATTTGAGTTTATTGGTCTTCCAGCACAGTCACAGCCAAGGGGTCTGTGACAGAGCTATAGTCCTAGTTAGATTTCATCACAGAAAGTTTTACACAATCTTGTAAAATGAGAAAGTGTCAGACTTTCTTTCCTGGGCTGAGGGGAACAAATGAGACAAGACAATATAACACTGTCTCGGCCACATTATTATTTTTTCTGTCTTCGTGTGCTAATAAATGACAAGCATGAGTAAATATAAAGTTTGTGATTTCCTGAAAGAGACTCAATCAAATCAACAATCAAGATCAATTAGTCTGAGATGGGGAGCAGGCTTTGCATTTTCAAGGTGCTCTTCAATAAAACTGTTGTATATATTCCACTATATAGTCTGATTAAATCAAGCTTGTCTTAATTTTTCTCTGTGGAAATACCTTAGAAATGTTTGACATTTCAGCATTCGCCGTTAATAAATGTAAATTTAATTTGTTTAGTGCTATTTACAAAATGTTTTAAGTGTCTTATTTCCTAATTAGTAATGCATGGTTGATTGATTTAGTCATAAATAGATTTAATGAGATGTAGACTTGCTGTCAGTTGGAGGGATACAGACCTGACAGAGTAATTTAACATTTTTTTCGGTGCTCCAGGCAGAGCTTTATCTTAAAATATATACCAAATTTAAAAATATACAACACGTTTGCTTAATATTTTGTTAGTGCCTTAACTATCTAGGCCATTATGTTCCCCACAATCCAGTATTTAGGTAGGCCATAACAAGTACTTTTATTATATATGGTCCAGGTGTAGAATGGTATTGGACAGCCGACAACAGAAGGAGTCTGGCCAGAAGAATCATTCGAAAGTAAGGCAATTAAAATAAAGTGACATCAGTCTCTGCTGCTTTTACCATTGGGGTAAACACGCAGCAGCACAGTGGTGAATGCGAAACATTTTTGGCCCACAGTAAAATATCACCATCTATCATCCCAAAAAGACCCAAAATACATAATGAATTTGAAAGAGTGTGGCATGACTGTAAAATAAGTGCTATACATCTTTTGTCACCAAGGCCATATTCCTCACTGCAAATACACAGGTCAATTAAGTCTTATGCTTTCTATTGCATACATCAGAGAAAAAAAAAAAGAGTTACTATAGAATACAGATAAAACCACCAAAATCAAAATGACATTTGAAATTTCAAGCTTACATCTAGCTATGTAGAGATTTTGTAATGTTAATGTATTTTGAGATAACACCTGAGACTGCATATCATAACTATGTTTTATATTACTACCCAATTTTACTAATGCCTAAAAAGGACAAGTAACCACTTCTCAAGTACAAAGTGAATCCTGAAGCACCAAACTGCTCAAGCTTAAACATTAGTACATTAGCTGTACACTCAGCTGCCAGTTTATTATGTACACCTATCTAAAATCAATGTAGTCTAATTTAGTTTGTTTCAGATATTGTCTTGATTATGATTTTTAAAGGCTGTGTTATGGTAAGAGATTCTAATATTTTGTATATTTTCTTCTTTTTATTTTTAGAACGTGAAGCGTCCATCATATTTCAAATGCTAGACTGATGTTCATTCTGGGTTAATGCAAATTTACAGTGTGTGGAAAGGCAATTTCTGGCCATGGACTTCACACTTCTAGGGATGTGGAGAATTCCCAACATGTCGTGCTGGGCCAGCCTGCCTTTTAGGAAGTAAGCTAATTAGGTATCAGGAGTGATAATGATCAGCCAAAAACCACGTAATTGCACAGAGGCTCCAAAATCACTATAAAGGCAGACTGCCACTCACTGAGAACAGCGAGGTATTTAACCCATCCATGGGTTCACCACGATGACTGCAATGGGCTCCAACTACATGCCAGTGTTTTATGCAGGCTATATGACAGACTTTGCATCCTAACATGTAAACAAATACATTGGAAGCAGGGCGGGACCAGTAATCTGGCTGACCGGGCAAATGCCCGGTGGGCCGACGCACTTTTGGGGCCGGTGTAACGTAAATTATGTATTTATATAACGGTTTTTTAAAAAATGGGCCAACAATCGGCCCATAACGCATGGACAGTGGCCCATTGGGTAATTTTCTATAGTGATACTGGGCCGGCCCAATCACATCTCTTACTAACCCCCACCCCCTCTGCTCACTGTTCCTTGAGTTACCCCTGCAAACTTTGTGCAAAGCCAGAGAGATATCATTATTACTATATTTAAAACCAGTTGTGAACATAGTGCAGTTTATGATGACTGACTAAATTGTTATTGAGAGCCTAAGTCCCTCCCCCCTTCCAGTGGACCACCTTGGGACCTTACTTTGGAAAAAATATGTACAGTAGTCAATGGCAAGTGACAATTTTTTGATCCTGTTTAATTGTGCTCTGAATTACACATATGATGGTCAATTTAAAATATACATTTGAAAGTAAAGAAAGTCACAGTTTGATGTAAAACTGTTAAAGTATGAAACTGTGAAAATACATAATTACAAAGACCACAAACGCAAAAGTCGTGCATGTGACATTGTAACTTTTTCTCTCAATGACTGAAGCTAACTTTACTGAAGCTAACAAAGAACTTACATGAGAGGATGATGTGATAAAATGACAGAGTCGTTGGATTAAACACATCAGGTGAGATATATTTCTGCATGGAACATAGCCAAGTTATGCAATTAGCAGCAACCACGCAATAAATTTTTTTTTTTCCAAAATAAGGTCCCATGGGCCCGAAAGCAGAAGCGAGTGACTTAGGCTCTATATGAACTCGATCACAGTCTACGGCGATTGTCAGCACACCCTAATCCTGCTGTCTTGCTATGCCACCGAAGTATCGCAAGGATATTCACACCAGATCTTGTGCATTTCAGATGTTTACCACGTTTAGGCAGGAAACCGCTTCTGTGTAATCATTTACTGTACCCTTTACACCTCAGGTACATTGAGTCAACCCACAGTCATACAATCATCAAAGGCTGTCCTCTCATACATCTTTGTACGGTTATCAGGTTTCCCAGGACAAAGCAGGGAGGATGTTGGCTACTGGTGGCTCTGCAGGATTCCTCTAACCCATTAACATTAGCTGCCTAATCCTCCAGCTGGATGCAACCGGAAGGATCTGACAGAAGACTTTTGTCTCATTCTCCAGTGTCTGAAAACTGCCCTTTGCTGAAGGTGAGGGTGAGATTTGGTCCCCCAGACTTTTTAATCTCAGAGGCCCTGTCAGAGAGGCAGTTTAATTATGACTGATACAACAGTGTGTGCCTGTGTGTCTATAGAATATCAGTGACAGTGTGGTTGTGTGCGTGCTGCTGCCAGTGTGTGTGAAGCAATGGGGGGCACCCAGCTTTTCAATTAAGAAGCAGTCTGATGGACATGAACTGAGCCTTGTTCTGCACTAGGCTCATCTATTCACAAAAAGAATGTCTGATATAAGGCTAGGTTTAATCCATCTGTAAGACCACTCCATGGGTGATTAGCCAACATACTTAGGCTGTTCAGACAGTAGGCCAAAAGAAGATTTTTTTGCTCACAAATTCCTTGTCTTCCGCCAGAAATCAACTTGAAAATAAAACCGCTAACCTGTGTACGCTAACCTCTGTGGCCTCCTTGTTTACTTCTGTAGGACAGTGTTCTGTGTGTGATGTATTATTCTTTTGCGCATGCGGGTCCCTTTTAGGCGGTGACCAATTCACACTTGAGTTGAAAAATAATTTGAAAAATAATGTGAACAGTAAATCAAAAAAAAAAAAAAAAAAAGGATCTGGGCAAGAATTCTGAATTGAGTATTAAGTCCCACAGAGTGAATGTAACCTTAGTGTCAAGAGCCAAATCACCTTGTTTCTGTAGATGTTTAATCATGTTTGTGGCTGTGCATGTGTTTATGCAGATGTGTAAAAGTACATTTTCTTGCAAAACTTTCCATGCTACACCATGACTTTTTGTTAGAGAGGAGTACTCAACTTTCTAAAACCCTCCTTTTTAAAAGTGTCTGAAACAGCCAAGTTTTCTTTTATGAAATGTCAAACGCAAAAGGTGGGTCAACAAGCAGTCTGTCGAACAAAGAGGTGAGGATGAGCAGCATATAGTTAAAACAAATATGATACAACTGCACTGTCCTTGATAGATCAGTCCCCCCTCCATGTACAAAGAAGTCTGAATTAAAACTGAACAGGTGTAAAATAAATACAAATACTTCAATTATACTGGATTTTCACCATGTTGCGAGGTTGTGTCATCTATCCTTATCTACTTATGATATATGTCTAGCAGAGAAGATAAGGGTTACACTTACTGTGACACTGCTGCCAGCATTCATCATCATGATGTCATCATGTTACTGAGAGCAGTATACACTTGATACTATATGAGAAGCTGAGGGTTAATGGTCTGTCTGTGCAGGATTGGATATGTGCACTTGCATACTAAGTCCCCCCCCCCCATTTGCCACGCTTTGAAAATTCACAAAGGTAGAAATATTATTTGCTATAAAGTGAATCTAAACACAAAATGTTTGGAAGGTTTGTGAACATAAGCAGTAGACGTGAAGACTGGGGCATGAGAGGTTAATGCAAAAATGAGCATATAGCAATAGCTGCCTTTTGTCGGTGGAAATATGGACATGGTTCTTTAGGATTAGCCAAAGTGGATTTAACTGGAGAGCAAACAATAAGGGAAGGCGCAATTAAAACTGCCTCATTTGACAAATGCCTCTCGACGTAAACATATTATTAGCCAGGGAAATTGCAAGCATTTTTTCACCCTCATAAATTTACTGTATTAGCAGTTCAGGGCCTCTTGAGGTCAGACAGCTTTTAAAATTTACACAGCTTTTCTGGTGATACTGCCGCCTTTTCGGTCTTAAATTGACTTTCTTGGTTACTTGTTGAGGTCAGGGCGCTGTAATAAGTGGGGAAGAGGTTGATCCCTGTTGCTAATTACACGCCACATGGCATTGTTATTCTTTGCTAATTGCATGCTGTGAGTTGCAGAAGACGCCTTGCCTTGGAGATTTTTTAATCTATGTATTAAGCCCACAAATTTGGCATCAACACTGGCAGCACATAACCATAAACAAAATCCTCTGAGTTTCTTGGATGCAAGAAGCACATGCCGAGACTGATGGCTATGAGAGGGGGGAGGTATAACATATTGCTTCTAAAGAATTTGCATATAATGCAGACATGTTGCAGAGGATGTCTCCGTGGCTTCAAGCATATATGCCTGTCATCAGCTGTTTTTTTAGGCAGATCAGTTTGTTGTTTTTACAGTAATTGCATAACACTTTATAGTACGTCTCTAAGAAATCTGCCTCCTACCTTTTTGGGAACCATTATGTCTGGATGCTAGTGCCACTTCTAAATGATAAAACCAGATTTTTACCCTGATGGTTGATTTGGACAGTCCTCAGTATAGTGTCTATTTTTCTTATAAGCCACAAGGAAGTACTGTGTGTTTGGGGATGGGGGGTTATGGTATGCAAATAACTTGTTTTTCCCAAGTCTGCCTCTGAACAAATAGTGATTTAGTCAAGAAATAAACACAAATGACACTCAATGAAAAGTGCATTAGTGTCAGCAAAGCAGTGACAGACATATCTTTGAGAAGCAAATCCTTGAAAACAGCTTTGATAGCTACAATTTCGACTGCCAAAAGTGCACATTTTGTAGCATACTGTCATCAAAGAGGCTTGCTGTTTTTGAAGGACAAGTGTTTCACCCATGCCTACAACTTTCTCACCCCAGCTGCTTGACAAACTCAACTTTTGCATCCTCCATAGAAAATGAATTGTCTAAAAGGCTCAAGCCATTACTCGACTAGCTGTTGCACTTTTATAATATTAATTTAATTATATAAATATATATTTTTGGGGCATCAGAAAATGGTAAGGGTAATGATTCTGAATGTATTGGAACAACCAGCAAGGACACTAGGGTTGTGCTAATAGACAATGCTAATGTCTATAGTCGCTGCCCCCTAGAATCCCCCCTCCTTCTGCTCCAGGATGATGCGCTACATAAAAATGTAGGCTATTGCACCTTTAGAAAGACGACTGATGTAAATTACCTCGGTAAAATATTCCGTCGTCAAACTGGATTCCCAGCGGTCCAAAGCTTCTGTGCTAGCAATGTACACAAACACACGCCCCCAGTATTCCAAGCTCCCAGCCCACTTAGAGTCAGCTAATAGGACCGCTAACTGAGCAAACTAGAGTAAGCAGTTGTGCACCGGTACCTACCATGTTACAAGAGAAAAAGGATCCGTGTTGTGACAATGCCCTGATACTTTGTCTCAGTAAGAAAGTGCAACTCAAGTGGAGTATGACTTTTTCTTTCTGTGACTAACCCACTTATGAAAAGTTGAAAATTTTCCACCTTATGGTGGCGCTAGAGGAAAGTCAGGGGCTCACAAAAAACACTTCAATACAATAGTCGCTGAGATATTTTTGTCTGGACCAAGATGGTGGACTGACCAACAATGCCACCCCTAGAGCCATGCTGATAGTGTGGCTCAAGTCAAATGTTACCCAGGACATTGGCATCTACACTCACCTAAAGGATTATTAGGAACACCATACTAATACTGTGTTTGACCCCCTTTCGCCTTCAGAACTGCCTTAATTCTACGTGGCATTGATTCAACAAGGTGCTGAAAGCATTCTTTAGAAATGTTGGCCCATATTGAGAGGATAGCATCTTGCAGTTGATGAAGCTCCCGTTCCACCACATCCCAAAGATGCTCTATTGGGTTGAGATCTGGTGACTGTGGGGGCCATTTTAGTACAGTGAACTCATTGTCATGTTCAAGAAACCAATTTGAAATGATTCGAGCTTTGTGACATGCTGCATTATCCTGCTGGAAGTAGCCATCAGAGGACGGGTACATGGTGGCCATAAAGGGATGGACATGGTCAGAAACAATGCTCAGGTAGGCCGTGGCATTTAAACGATGCCCAATTGGCACCAAGGGGCCTAAAGTGTGCCAAGAAAACATCCCCCACACCATTACACCACCACCACCAGCCTGCACAGTGGTAACAAGGCATGATGGATCCATGTTCTCATTCTGTTTACGCCAATTTCTGACTCTACCATCTGAATGTCTCAACAGAAATCGAGACTCAGACCAGGCAACATTTTTCCAGTCTTCAACTGTCCAATTTTGGTGAGCTCTTGCAAATTGTAGCCTCTTTTTCCTATTTGTAGTGGAGATGAGTGGTACCCGGTGGGGTCTTCTGCTGTTGTAGCCCATCCGCCTCAAGGTTGTGCGTGTTGTGGCTTCACAAATGCTTTGCTGTATACCTCGGTTGTAACGAGTGGTTATTTCAGTCAAAGTTGCTCTTCTATCAGCTTGAATCAGTCGGCCTATTCTCCTCTGACCTCTAGCATCAACAAGGCATTTTCGCCCACAGGACTGCCGCATACTGGATGTTTTACCCTTTTCACACCATTCTTTGTAAACCCTAGAAATGGTTGCGCGTGAAAATCCCAGTAACTGAGCAGATTCTG
>NC_060171.1:9588409-9599378 GCF_021292245.1 Micropterus dolomieu
TCAGAAACAGACTCCATGAGGGTGGTATGAGGGCCCGACGTCCACAGGTGGGGGTTGTGCTTACAGCCCAACACCAAGCAGGACGTTTGGCATTTGCCAGAGAACACCAAGATTGGCAAATTCGCCACTAGCGCCCTGTGCTCTTCAAAGATGAAAGCAGGTTCACACTGAGCACATGTGTGAGACGTGAAAGAGTCTGGAGACGCCGTGGAGAACGTTCTGCTGCCTGCAACATCCTCCAGCATGACCGGTTTGGCGGTGGGTCAGTAATGGTGTGGGGTGGCATTTCTTTGGGGGGGCCGCACAGCCCTCCATGTGCTCTCCAGAGGTAGCCTGACTGCCATTAGGTACCGAGATGAGATCTTCAGACCCCTTGTGAGACCATATGCTGGTGCGGCTTTCAGCCCTTGATATTTCTCAAGCTTCTCGTGTTCCTTCTTCTTGATGTTGCTTGGGATTGCCATATCTATCACTGCAGCCTTCTTCTGCTGTTTGTCGCTCAAGACAATGTCTAGTTGGTTAGCTATTACCAGTTTGCCAGTCTGGATCTTGAAGTCCCACAGGATCTTAGCTCTGTCATTCTCAACTACCTTAGGAGGTGTCTTCCATTTTGACTTTGGGACTTACAGCCCATACTCATGGCAGATGTTCCTGTACACTATGCCAGCTACCTGGTTATGGCGTTCCATGTACGCATTTCCTGCCTCTTATACCCTGCTGTTATGTGCTGTACTGTCTCAAGGGCATCCTTGCACAGTCTGCACCTGGGGTCCTGCCTGGTGTGGTAGACCCCAGCCTCTATTGATCTTGTACTGAGTGCCTGTTCTTGTGCCTCCATGATTAGTGCTTCTGTGCTGTCCTTTAGTCCAGCCTTTTCTAGCCACTGGTAGGATTTCTTGATATCAGCCACTTCTTCTATTTGTCTGTGGTACATGCCGTGCAGCGGCTTGTCCCTCCATGAAGGTTCTTCATCTTACTTGTCCTCACCCTTGGGTTTCTGCTGCCTGAGGAATTGACTAAGCCCTTCATCTTTGGGGGCCATCTTCCTGATGTACTCTTGGATCTTTGACTCACTAGCCCTCGGCCTCCCTCACTATGCTTGGTGTACAGTCTCAGGGTGCTGGATTTGGGGTGAAACCCTCTATGCGTTGTGAGGAGCTTTCTTGTCTTGATGTCAGTAGCCTCCATCTCCTCCTTTGGCCAGTTTATTATACCAGCGGGGTATCTGATGACTGGCAGGGCGTATGTGTTGATGGCTCGGATCTTGATTCCCCCCCCCCCATTCAGCTGACCTTTCAGGACCTGCCTTATTCTCTGTAGGTATTTGGCTGTGACGGACTTTGCTGCCTCCTCATGGTTTCCGTTAGCCTGCAGCACCCCAAGGTATTTGTAGCAGTCCTGAACATCTGCAATGTGGCCTTTTGGTAGTTCAATCCCCTCGGTTCTGATCATCTTTTGATACCATGCGGCCACACTTGTCCAGTCAGAACGACATTCCAATATCGTTGCTGTAGATCCTGGTAGTGTGGATCATTGAGTCGATGTCTCGCTCATTTCTGGCATACAGCTTGATGTCATCCATGTAGAGGAGGTGCCTGATGGTTGTTCCACTTTGGAACCGGTATCCGTAGCCAGTCTTTGTGATGATCTGGCTGAGGGGGGTTCAGGCCTATGTAGAACAGCAGCGGGGATAGTGCATCACCTTGGTATACGCCGCACTTGATGGTGACTTGTGCAATTGGCTTTGAGTTGGCTTCCAGACTTGTTTTTCACAGCCCCATTGAGTTCTTGATGAAGGCTATTAGTGTCCTGTTGTTCTTGTACATTTCCAAGTATTCCAGTATCCATGTATGTGGCAAAACCAAGATGGCGCTCAGTATAGCTGCCTCGATGTTAGGTGTGCTTTGTTTTGTTTTTGTGTGTTAATTCAGTTTTCGGCTGTGATTCCCGGAGCTCTTTCACCAGGGAGGAGCTCATGAACATCAGGGGAACAACTCCCACAGATTTAATTCCCACTTTTCTTGCATCATCAGTGGAATTATTGGACATTTTGGTGAGGGGCTCACTCGCTGTCGTTCACGCTGTGAAGCGCCGCAGGAGAGGAAAAAGAGTCGCTCGTGCATCTTCGCCAGCAGGGACTCCGCACACCTCTACCGGCAATATTTCTCTCCAACGTGCACTCACTGTGCAACAAACTGGACGAACTTCAGCTTCTGGTGGGGAAAAACAGACTTTTATTCATCTTCTGTTCTGTGCTTCACGAAGACGTGGCTGTGTGAGCCGATACCGGACTCACTGGAGCTGGCTGGCTTCCAACTGTACAGAGCAAACCGCGACTGGCTGGTGTACTGACGTTGCAGTGATTCAGCAGCACTGTTCTCCTAATCTGGAATTTCTTATCATTAACTGTAAACCGTTTTACTCCCCCTGTGAGTTTGCTTCATTCACTCTGGTCGGTGTTTACATTTCGCCGCACGCCAACATTCAGGACGCACAGAGCATGCTGGCCGACCGGATACTGTGTGTGGTGCAGACAAACCCGGACTCCCTTGTTATTGTTCTCGGTGACTTTAACAGGGGAAATCTCAGCCAAGAACTCCCCAAATACAGACAGTTTATAAAGTGTCCAACCAGAGAGGGGAACACTTTGGATCACTTCTACACCACAGTTAGCAGTGCCTATCACGCCGTCACACGCGCTCCACTGGGACACTGATCACGTGATGGTGCATCTGATTCCTGCTTACAGGCAAAAACTAAAGCTCTGTAAACCTGTAGTGAGGACATCAAAGAAGTGGACTAGTAAAGCTATTGAGGATCTTCAGGTGTGTTTGGATTGCACTGACTGGGATGTTTTCAAGAAGGCTACCAACAATCTGGATGAGTTTACAGAGGCTGTGACGTCCTACATCAGCTTCTGTGAGGATACATGTATACCAACACCACCAGGGTGTGTTATAACAATGACAAACCCTGGTTCACAGCTAAACTCAGACAGCTAAGGTTGGAAAAGGAGGAGGCATTTAGGAGTGGTGACGGTGTATATTATATATCTATCTATCTCTATACCTATATTTATCCAAAATACTATCAATTGCCACGTCCAGTAGCAAGTAGGTCACATGTTTGTTGACCCAGCAACACTAAAGTCTGTCCCCATTGTCTGCATCGCAGGGCCCTACTGACCTATAGTCAGGTCATTTGCTGAGCATCGTAGCTTTTAGCATGTAACCAACATCCATGGCTGCACCTATGTTACCTATAGCTAAACATCAGATGGGTCACATACACACAAAGATGAGTCGACTGTTTCCTACAGATCAGTCTTTCTTGCTGATGTGATCCAAGCATCTGTGGTTGTAAACTACTGAGAAAAGAGAACAGTGATTCTTATCTGTTGTTGGTCGGTGTAGTGATGATTTCTCTGAGCCCCTAATGATGTCTGAGGTTGTTGACATAATAGAATATAGAAAGAGGCTGCCGTTAGAGAGAGTGTGTGTATGTGTGCGTGCATGCATATTTGTGTGAGCTTTTCTGCTGACAGGAGGAAAAAAGTGGCCAGTGCCGACAACAAATCTGACATTTACTTGGCCATTATTTTTGTCTATCAAAAATGTTTTGAGAAACGAAGCGAATAACAAACAAAACAAATAGAATCATTTTGTATTAGTGCTAAATGGTTCGCAAGTAAGTAGCAAGGGCATTTTGTGGACTCATTCTATAAATTATGGGGGTATTATTTCATGCTTAGATGTTTGGGGTTTTAAATTTTAAAAGTCAATCCATAAGAAGCTGCGGTATTATCCATTGCCTTTTAGATGAGAATTTTTCAGAAAACAGGCTTAGTTGCACAAGTCTCGACAGTGACTGGGAAAACATTGATATGATTCATGATACTGCCTAATCCCACATCCATCATCCATCGAGTAAAATGCGAAAGCAACATAAATGCACCCACACTCCCATGGATCATTTGTGAACAGTTTGTCATCCACATAATTCAGGCTTCAGGTAGAGGTTCAGGCAGAGACCCCTGCAGAGACTTCTCAGGATGAGCATAACTAAAGTGAAAGCTGTCAGCAATATCATTAAATTGGAATGGTCTTTATTCTTTATTATATTTGTTTGAGTATAGCCATTTCAAGTCTCAGTGTCATTTACTCAAGGACAAGGAGTTGACTATTAAATGGGATTCTCAAGCATGTCTAATAAACTTTGACCGACGAATCAGCAATGGCACGAATAGAAAACAAGAGAATCACACACCAAATTTATCAAAATGTGTCACATTTTTTAAAAATATATTCTTTATTTGTCATGTTGTACACACGGTGAGCTTCAATTGTCTTTTCTCCTAAACAAATGCATCTTCCTGAACTGCCAGAGATCTGGCTGCCTTGGCGGTGGCCTGTTATATTTTATTGAAGCAGTCGAAAGGTATCCAAAAGAAAAACAAAAACTTGCTATGAGAGGGGAGATACCAGCAATCTGACCTGCCATTCGAGGAGACGGAAATGTCTGCAGCATGCGAGACGTCAGGTAGAGTCTCGGTTCTGTTTGCACCAACAGCTCACGTCAAGGTGAAGTCTGACTCCTCTCTGAACCCTCTTTGAACTTCTCTGACAGCTTGTGTGATATGAAATGCTCCCCTTCCCCCAAATCCAGAACTTTAGTCATGCTTCACAACACGGCCGGCTTCTGATGGAGACCTTGTTCCTCTCTGGAATGTGACAGAGAGAAGGTGGGATCTGCTGGTTAGATGCCTCAAGTATAGTTGGCTTTTCTCTTTGGATTCTGCCAGTTCAGTATCAAGCAGCCAGGAATCACATTGGGCAATGAATGTGGTTTCTGGTATTGAGAAGGGTTTGATGGGCATCCAACCACCATGTATGTCCATTAACAATCACAATTAATGGCCACAAATATTTTCTATACCATAATTGCACGTGATTACAGTAAAGGCAAAATCCTTAATACTGTGATGGCACAAATCAAGCCTATTTGTACACTAGCCCCAATTAAAATGGAGAATGTTAGTTTTTGGTTGATTTTTATTTTTTGGATGGTTTGTTTTTAATCACTTTTTCCTTCTAGAAACAATGGATTAAATTACTCGTGTTAAAGTGCTCACTTGTAGTGGCAAATCCACAGAAAACTCCAATTATAGCATCTTTCAGTTCATTGTTTTGGTTTGCTGGGTAAACTTTAGACAGACGCTGTTAGCAAAAAGCTGGTGAACTTATCAGAGCATTTAGCAACTAAAGAGCTAGAGAGATTCATAGATCAGTGACTGTAGAAGCTATGTCAATGTCAATATGACAATTTTGGAAGTGTTCTTTGTTTGATCCATATAACTATACAGCGCTCTGTTTCACACAGACAATTATTACTACGCTGTGGACAAGTGAGACAACGTGATTTGATGGTGCTGTTTGTAAAGTGGATGAAAGAGAGAGAAAAGATGAAGAGACAGGCCAGAGAAAAATACACAAAGTGTTCGAAGTATGGGATGATTTCAAGCGAATAGAAAACAGCTCTATAGAGTGTGTCTGCTGTAAAACAGAACTAGCCTTCCACAACAGCAATACTTCAGCGTCTGAGCAGAAAGCACCCGCTCTATGCATTATGTATATGAGTCCACATGGTGGACCCGAAAACAAGGTAACGGTAAGGTTAACTTAAGCATCTAAAGTAAATCATGATTGCTATTTGAGATGAGGCTAGCAAATGTAAGCCACTTTTAGCTGTAAATGTATAACTGTGCATTTGTTGTTACTGTTCACCCACTGGTTAGTCCACGGGTTTAGGTTGTTACATGACAGTGATATTAGTTACGTAGCTGATCACAATACAGGGGGGGGGGCGCTAAGCAAGTATTTCTTATCTGATTACTCAATGAATTGATAAAATAATTGAGAATACTTGATTACTAAAATACTTGATTACTAAAATAATAGTTAGCTGCAGCCCTAAGCCACGTAGAGGGAAAGTGCAATATTCAGACCATCAGGGGGAAAGTGAGAAATATACAAAAGTCTATTACTATATTGTAGGTTTATTTATTCCCATGCATGCTGCTCAGAGTAATCTCAATCAGCAGCACAGCGTTTCTCTCTCTCTCCTCTTGCAACTTGCACATGCAGGCAGGATTGAGAGTGAGTTACTCTGGTTTCAGGGATGCCCTGCGTCTCTCAACAACTCAGGAGGACAACGAGGTGGTAGACCACACAGGAGGAGAACAGACAACATTGGAGGACAACAAGGTCGGGTGGTAGATAACCATCAAACTTTGTAGTAATGAGATCATTTCGTTCACACCACACACACACCAACCCACCAGTGACATGAAAAATCCACCCTTGCTGTAAACTACACAGCTGTTGTTATTTCTCTAAATTCTGATTGGGTTCTGGCTACATCCCAATCAGTGTGGTCAAAGTGAATATTCAATCAGCTGTCAAAGCTAAAAACAATTGAAAAGTGCCACAAGTTGGAAACTTTGAGACCATAGAGAGCTACTTTATAATTTGTGATTTATTGTTACCATTAGAGAAAATCTACAACTCCTGTTTTGTTTTTGAATACTGCTTGATTGGCTCTAGGCTTGTTTTGTTTTTTTTGTCTCAGCCCCCTTTGGATTCAACATTGACGTATTCTGGATTGAGTCATGGTCTTCAAGTTGTTTGGACTCAACTATGATGGTGTTCTTGTCTACAGTGCTGCGATGAATGCGTGTATGTCACTAGTCGCTGTCCATCTCGCGCCATCTGACAGCAGTGGGCTCAGCCTCTCTGTGTGGAGCCAACTGTAGGCTTGGCTCAAGCAGAGGGGACACACTCCATCAAGCACTGCAGCTTCTCTCCTCTCCCCCTATGCTTCCTCTCCTTCTCCTGCTAATGATTAACATCATAAATCACACTACACTGTTTTTTCCCGCTGCAAGCAGTGAGGCAAGCAGCTCCTTCGTGACCCTACGCAGTCAATAGTAATAGGGGGACTTGTGTATTGAGAATTGTGTTTTGGGGTGATTTCTCCCAGTACTTAGGTTGAGAATATTTTATGGAAATATTTTATGGACATTTTATGGTTTTATCCATTTTCACTGATCGAGTCCAGTACAACTGCGGTCCAACAATGACTATTAGTTTGGCTACTGACCACCTGTTAACATAACCTGACCACAATTTACCCATGACATCTACTGACAAGTTTGGCTTTCTGGCTTTATTATCAACCAGGAGTATTTCTATTCATTTTTCAAATGAAGATGTCACACGTTTGTCACATTCCTCATGTTTAAGGTTCATTACAGGCCCAATTATTCCCTCAGCTATAGCTTAACCAATTTCAAAAAACATTTCCATTTTAGTACATTTTCATTTTACTAAACATATATTTCATTTACATTACATTTATTTATATTTCATTTAATCATAACTTTACCAAACCCTGTGTTACAATGATATTTATAATGATAAAGAAAATTCCTTGATATCTTAATCATTTACAAATAAAAAGGAGGGGGAATCTGATATGGCTTTCTATAAACTTAAGTTTTATTTGTCTTTTTTTTCTAACCATCAGGCTAAAGTCAGTCTTTGCAATTCTCAGACGTAGTTCTGTCCCGTGGCCTTAGTAAATGTGGCTTAGTCCTCTCTGGCAAGACCAACAAAAAATGCCCTTGTGACTCCCATTCGTCTGACGTTGGTGTATGCAGTACATCTCGTTGACATTTATATCATGATCACAAGAGATTTACTTTAAATAGGACTAGATTTCAACGCCCTAAGTGAGGTTTGCTATTGAAGATGTCTGGTGACAGCTGTCTGCCTGGAGGAGGGACCATGACACTGTGGATTCAAATGAGGACCTTTATGTCCTGATGGGCCCATTGCTGCACCCCTTTTACATCCAAGAAAAGTCAACTGATCTTACTTGCTGTTCACACTTCCCACTTCATCTGCTTACTATTTAAATAGTTTAACAGTCACATCTGGGTGCTTCCCAGTGGCCCAACAACACTGAGCATTGAGGGTTGGCTTCTTCAACCACAGAGATGTAACAGTTGAGGATGAGAAAAGCATTACATATTCACTTTTCAAATCAACCTAGTTCCATCCGGCTCTGGTCTCAAACAAGTATTAACACTATTAATATCGTTATGGTACAGAGAAACAATATAGTCCTGTTTGTTTTGGGTTCTCCATGAAGCTTTTGACTTCCAAAGTGACGCCATTGAAAAAGATCTGAGAGCTGAAATTAGGAGGCACATAGTGATTTGACCATTTCAGGCAAATTACAATTATAAATACAAATTATAATTCTGTCCCTTTCTTCTCTTCTTCATAAAAAGAGCAAAAAGCAAATATTCTTCTAATTTTAAATATTTCCTACTCTTGCAGACACGTTTTGCCTACAATTGTACTGTCCGAGACAAATCTGCAACTGTTGCATTGACTTTTTATCTAACCAAGCCACCTGTCCAAGTCAAACCTTTTGGTACCACTTGGTATCCTGTCACCTAAGTTTAAACCCTGTTTAAATAAACATTTCAGGCCTAACATTACACCTGGTCCATGAAATTTTGTTAGGTCGAAAAAAAAAAATCAGGCAGAAGAAACAAAAACAAGCAGAGACAATCTCTCTCCACTCTCCTTTAAGCTTTGGTATCACAAGCTGCAGCACATCAACAATGCAGCACTTTGGGAAATGTGTCGGTAATGGATGGCTCAGGGACAAATTGCAGCAAATATGAAAGGCTAACACCAAACCGAACCTCAACTGTTATTACTCTCTGAGCCCTCAGTTTTAATTATTGATGTAAACATCCCCATTGACACTTTCTCTGTCAGTGATGACAACCCAGACTCTTGCTTGACACATGAAAGAGTAATGATGCACTGGAAGCCTTGCTATCAGCAGGGTTCAGGGGATTAACCAGAAATTTGCTATCCAAGCAGTAATGCACATGGTTTTCTTTCCCCCTCAATCCACGCCCTCTCTTTCTGATAAGGCACATTTTAGACAAGGTAGAGAACTTGAAAGACAGGGGTTGAGAGATCAAAGTGACCCACGCCACTGATCCTTAAAGGGAGAAGGCTGAGGGCACATTTAAATGTCTGCACCATTCATACAAGTCAGGCTGGAAACCCAACAACGATAAGCCTCTGTGACATGTACATATTTTAAGTCAGCAAACAAAAGTCTAAAGGGAATTACAAATGAAATGTATATAATTTTGAATAAGGCAAGCCAATCTCAATCTTTTTTTAAATTATGTAGAGTACAAGAAGGTGTCTTTCAGTTTGCTAACACAGCCCTAGATTATGCAGGAACTTATTAAGCCAAGACCAGGTCACATACATTTTCTGAAGAATACTAAGGTAGCTCCTGTCTGCCTGTGTCGCTGCTGCTCACAGAATTGAGCAGAAACAGGACACTGCCATTAACACTGACCCTGGTCCGACCTGATTCAATCTCTTGCAATACACAAAAAACAATCAGGACTGTCTTATGCAATGTTCAGAGAGAGACTAGAGTCAGATTTTACTTCTTTTTTTAGCACATCCAATTCCAGCTAATTATTTTTAAGTCTGAAAAGTAATAATACAATTGGACAAGATTTAAACATGATTGAAATGTAATTCAGCTTGCACTACTGAACATGCTGATTCCAGAAGATCTCAAAATGCTCTTCCAAACAAACTGTACATATGCAGCCACAGGATACAGAAACAGTGCCTATAATTTTCCCAAGCAGACTTGCTGTACCTTCCTTGGTAGAAGAGCAGGTTGTGACACAGGGTCTAGGAGTGTATTCATATTTTGGAATATCATTCAATAAGTATTATACTCCCAATCCTTCCATCAGATCAAAACTAATGTGACTCCATTAGCTAATTGTTTTGGTGTCAATAAAGCCCTTTTTCATATTTTTTTGAAGTTCAGTGTATTAATCCCACCGTCATCAAAAATGCTGTGTATAACTTTCTCTGTTATATTTGCCATATTGGTCAACAGGTTTGTTGAGCTTAAACTTTACAACTTCAAGTTTGAATAATACTCAATTCAATTTTATTTATATAGTGCCAAATCACAACAACAGTTATCTCACAGCGCTTTTCATAAAAGAGCAGGTCTAGACCGTACTCTGTGATGTTATTTACAGAAGCACAACAATTCCCACCAAGAGCAAGCACTAGGCGACCGAGGCAAGGAAAAGGCAGAAACCTCGAGTAGAACCATGGCTCAGGGTGGACGGCCATCTGCCTCGACCGGTTCGTGGTGAAGGGCGGGTGCCTACACAATATACACCCAGAGGTACAGACAGTAAAGGTGATTTTGCTATAGACTGAATGAAAAATGGTACAGATATTTAAAGTAGTGTTAATGATAATAATCGTAATGTTAATGATGATAATAACAATAACCATAGGACTAGTAACAATAGTTGTAGCATATGGTGTCGAGCAGGAAAACGGGGGCAGCAGGCGACCCGCAACCACAGATCCAGACTCCACAGCTCCAGAGCCAGAAACACCTGCAGGAAGTGATAGGAGGAGAGGAGAGGGACGAGAAAGCACAAGACTACTGGAAAGGGGAGAAGGTGAGTTAGTAACATGCAATAATGGGATGAGGTTGCATACAGAGGGAGAGAAAGTAGAGGAGAGAGGAGCTCAGTGCATCATGGGAAATCCCCCGGCAGTCTAGGCCTATAGCAGCATAACTAAGGGATGGTTCAGGAGTCACCTGAGCCAGCCCTAACTATAAGCTTTATCCAAGAGGAAAGTCTTAAGCCTACTCTTAAATGTGGAGATGGTGTCTGCCTCCTGAACCCAAACTGGAACCTGGTTCCACAGGAGAGGAGCTTGATAGCTGAACGCTCTGGCTCCTAGTCTACTTTTGGAGACTCTAGGAACCACAAGTAACCCTGCATTCTGGGAGCGCAGTGCTCTGGTGGGGTAGTAAG
>NC_060171.1:9599478-9619966 GCF_021292245.1 Micropterus dolomieu
GCACAGTGGTAACAAGGCATGATGGATCCATGTTCTCATTCTGTTTACGCCAATTTCTGACTCTACCATCTGAATGTCTCAACAGAAATCGAGACTCAGACCAGGCAACATTTTTCCAGTCTTCAACTGTCCAATTTTGGTGAGCTCTTGCAAATTGTAGCCTCTTTTTCCTATTTGTAGTGGAGATGAGTGGTACCCGGTGGGGTCTTCTGCTGTTGTAGCCCATCCGCCTCAAGGTTGTGCGTGTTGTGGCTTCACAAATGCTTTGCTGTATACCTCGGTTGTAACGAGTGGTTATTTCAGTCAAAGTTGCTCTTCTATCAGCTTGAATCAGTCGGCCTATTCTCCTCTGACCTCTAGCATCAACGAGGCATTTTCGCCCACAGGACTGCCGCATACTGGATGTTTTTCCCTTTTCACACCATTCTTTGTAAACCCTAGAAATGGTTGCGCGTGAAAATCCCAGTAACTGAGCAGATTCTGAAATACTCAGACTCTCCAGTCTGGCACCAACAACCATGCCACACTCAAAATTGCTTAAATCACCTCTCTTTCCCATTCTGACATTCAGTTTGGAGTTCAGGAGATTGTCTTGACCAGGACCACATCCCTAAATGCATTGAAGCAACTGCCATGTGATTGGTTGATTAGATAATTGCATTAATGAGAAATTGAACAGGTGTTCCTAATAATCCTTTGAGAGTGTATATGATTTCTCCTGCTGTTAAACAGTACAACCATGTAACCCCTGTATGTTTTAGACATGTATTCAGCTCTGCCCATGTTTCATGCTGCCATAGCTCTGCCAGCTGCCTCCAGTCCCCAGACTGCATCTTCACCTTCAACATGTCTCTCTCTAACCTGCTACTGTCTCCTTTTGAAGTGGCTACAAGTGCCTAATGAATTCCTTTTCATTACAAGCACTCTGTCACAAGAAAAAACAAACTGTGGAGCGTATGGTGTGTGTTACGTGTTTGTGTGCGTCTGTGCCCTTTTGCTGTCACCACTGTTGACGTAGTTAGCATAAAGCTGGACATTTTATCTGAGATTAATCTGCTTGGTGTATGTGCTCGCATTTGTGTGCTTGCACGAGTATCTATTTTGATGTGTCAGACTGTGTCTGTGTGTACATTCACGTCAGACAGTCAGTCATGTCAAAGAGGGATTTCTTTTTAATTTTAGGTAGGTCAGAGAGGTGTGTGCTCATGCATGGGCTTGTTTTACTGTATTTGTGGGGTTCCAAATCCAGCATTCCACTACACGCGTGGTTCGACAGCTGGGGACCAAAATGCAACAGATTTAAAGGGCTTTTTGAAGGTGAAGACTTGGTTTTAGGGTTCAGGTTAGAATTGGGTTAAGGTTAAGGGGCTAGGCCACTAGGCGCTCTGTGTGTGTGTGTGTGTGTGTGTGTGTGTGTGTGTGTGTGTGTGTGTGTGTCCGTCCGCCAAGGCAGGTGTGTGCTGCGCAAACAAGAATTCAATTCAAGTCACGTTGCAATACTAACAAGAGTGACATTTTTCTGTTCTCATCATGACATTTTATCACAGTTATTTCTTTGACCTAAGACCCGCAGGAGAGAGAATCCAGAGAATGGCCAACAGGGAACAAGTGGAGGGGGCTACATATTTTGTGAGCTGCAGAAATAAAACCCATCTAATTGGGATCTTATATACTATAGAGGCTTTTTCCAGGGGCAGTTTCGGATACAGGCTTGATTAACATTTTTCTTTTCTCCAGTTCAGGATCATTTTCATGCCGGGAGTGTTCTTGTCAAACTACTTCTGCCATTGCTCATTTTGACAAACAAGTTTCCTGTTGAAAACTCATCTGTTTAGTGTTTTTGAAAACAAATACTAATGAGTTCACTACCATGCCCTTTTTACTGTTGATATTTTCCTAGCTTTATGTAAAGTTACTGGATAAATCATTAAGCAAATGTAAACACAGTAATGATAACTGCAGAGAATAAATGTATTGAGAGTAGAATAATTTAATTATGAATAGTTTAATTACTCTGATCAATAGTTATTTGGAAGAAATCATTTGGTTAAATGCTTCATGCTAATGATTCAATCCACAACTCCTCAGTGGCATTCATGATATAGCATGAAAAGAAAATGACAAGTGATTATATAATAATGCTACTGAATCTGGTGCACATGCAATATTTTCCACCTCCTCTACTGCTTAGATCACATCCGATTTAAAATAGCTATCATTTCAAACTGATTACAACTTAAGCACAGGAATGTCTTTTTCAGTTGCTGATCCACAATACACCTAATCACATTTTCACGAAAGAGCCTCTTAGATGATGACTGATATGAATTTTACAGCTGGAGAAAGGAGAGTGTGGTTTGCTTGACACATGGCTGCAATGCAATTGCTGCCTCTTAGACACAAACCACCTTGTGGCTTTTCAATCCCACTCTGGGTCAACACATGTCATTCAATTGTAACCTGGGGAGATTTTAGTTGCCTGAATCCACCGGCCACTGCTAAAAGCTTTATGTCCTGGATTGTGGTGATTTAAGCTTTCTTCATCTATTGTTAAATTTAATAGACAATTTTATGTTCTCCTCATTGTGGTTATGTGTGTGGTGAGATAGATGTGCACTCCTGCAGGTCAGAGTGCATTGAGTCATTGGTTTATTATTATTCATTGCATTACTCATTTGTTGTGGTATTCACCCAATTTGAAAAAAAAAAGTTCAGCAGGTGAAATGCTAATAACAGAGGTGAAAGTCCTTCAGTGGCTTTCACAGGTACCTGCATGCAAAATACCCTATAAACTCTCCTGCTATCAGTGCACAGACAATATTTGGATTTTGACTTCAGCACGTTGATAACAACCTATTTTATTAAGAAATTAAATTCTTATTTTGAAATACAGCTGAAACAATGACATACAGTACTGCAAAATATTTTAGATACAGTGTTTCCCTGCAACTGTAACCCTTAAATCTTTGTAACAACTGGATTGGATGAGAGGCGTTTTGACTTTTGGTTACACACCTTCAACTTTTGGGGCTTTAATGCAGCTAAAGCAAACCACTTTCAAATGTGCATTCATAATTATTATACATGTTTTTGATATTGGAAGTGGAATAGTCATATTATGCATGTTCTGTTATTAATTCCCCATTTTCCCTGGCATACAAAGGTGGTTTTCTTCCTGTGGATCCTGAACACTTCAATGACTTCTAAGGAAACACTACAAGCTGTCAATAAGTGGTTGAGTTGTGCTTGCTTAGAATTGTCTAAACCCTAAAAGGAAACTTGTCCTCAACTGCCAACTGAGTGCATCTTCACTAAGAAAAAGCAATACTGTACCAGGTTTAAATGACACTTCATCAATGTGGTTGAAGTGGCCTAAAAAGCTAGGATGGAAGCTTAAAATAAAAAATAAAACTACAGTTGATGCACTGATGACAAGATCAGGATTTCCACTAATTTCATGGTTGATGTCATTCTAAATTTTCATACAGATCTCAGATAACCACATCACTTGAGCATATATGAACTGTTGAATAAACCCAAGCGATGTCTAGCACCATAGCAAGGGTCAGGTAGAGTGAGTGAATGTGTATGATTGGTGCTTTTTAAAATTCAGATCTTGACCAAACATTGGTAAAAACCGATGACAAAAACAATGAAGTTATTCCTGTTTTGTGAAGCTGCTGTGTGGGAGGTACTGTAAGTATTCAGGCTTATATATCACTCGTACATTTTTAGGGCCCTCAGTCATTTGCACAAGAATTTTAAATTAGCAGAGATTAAAAATGTGAGATTCAGGTACCACCTATGCCTTTATTCTTTGGCCACCTGATTAATCTACCAGTATAAAGTTTAGGCACATTTGAGCAGCATTGTCACACTTTATACCCAAACAGAAACTGAGATAGATAGGATAGAATTAGCCTCATCTCAAAACAGCTTCTCCTTTCAGTTCGGTGACATTTGAGCTTCTGCGTTCATGTGAACTCTTGAGTTACGTAACTTGAGTCTCCCACTTCCTCATTGTGTAACATTAAAAAGAAACCTGTGCTCTTCCGTCTCACAGGTCAATTCCATTAAAAGCACTGTGCCCACCTGGCAACCAAATGCTGTGCGAGGACCCTGGCATTCCACACATTTGTGCTCGGAGCGTATACTGCGAGCACCCACACATGCTGGAGTGAGTAATCCTTCCCTTTGAGATGTGGTCGTCATTTCTCCAATCACGACAGCCAGACCGGCTCATGATTTTCCTCAAGCCATTCTATGAAATGGGCTGAAGTATGATAGGACTGATGAATCCCTTCAGTGTCTGTTGATATAGCTGGTCATGGTGTTTAGGGGGCCATTTTAGATCAAATCCATGAGTTTGTTCATTGTCTTCAGGCCTGTTCATTTAATGCTGCCATGGGCTTTTAATGAGGGGCACATTGTAGAGAAAAGCAAGTAGTGATGTGATTTTAATAGGCTCACTACGGTCCACTGGCAAGGGAAAACAGTCATTGCATTAGTTCTCTTGGAGCGCATAATTTAAGTGAGTGAGGGGAGCCAGGGTGTTGTCCGCTTGTTGGAGTTCAGTCATAGAGGAGCTGTGTCGACGAGATGGCATGTCGTCTTTCAATGTAGATAAGGTGTTTGGAATATATTAACCTTTTCCTCATTTGTTTTGTGTGTGTACCCTTTTTGTTCCACCGTGAAATGAGAAGTCTTTGCTGCTACGGGGCAAATTGGAGCTCACATGGGCTCACGAGGCAGATGCATGTGACACCTGAACATTAGCCTTCAATCGAAATGAGAAAAGATGACGAGAGGAGCGGGGAGTCGGGGGCACAAGCAATGTAGGAGACGAGGGGAGTTGGAGCGGCAGCAGCGGTCTGTTCAGGGTTTGGGTAACAGCTATTTCTTGTCTCCCTCGCTCACTCTCTTTCTTTTCATTCTCTTGCTAGCCGTTTCTGGCCGTTAAAGCTCAGTACCTCAGGCACTGCAATTATTGGTACGGTAAAGATGAAAGGTCACAACTGTTAGCAGAGGAGAAGGAAGTGACAGAATGAGGAGGGAGGACATTCCAACGCTGTAAAGCTTCAAGTGGCCAGGCAAAGAGGAGTAAAATAATGTAATAATAGCTGTCAAAAAGTCCCGCTTATTGACTATGCAAAGCAATGGTTCCTGACCCATTTCCTGCCCGAAACTGTAACCATTTAGTGAAAAAAAAAAAAGGTGAACCCACGACAGAACAGGTGATACCTGAGTGCAAACAACCAGAAAGTAAGATGGTATTCACTTAAAGACAACCAGAATCATACACAAACAAAAAAGTTTACAGGTACTGGATAAAAAGTTCTAAAAGAAAATTTATTTTTCTATTGTAATCAGGGCACTGAATGGTGAAATACATTTTACAGCCGTTTTAGTAATGAATGTGATGAAGATCTGAATTCAAAACATTGCTCTATTAAGTTTATTGTGCCAATGAACTGCATGTGTATCTTGTCGGATTTCTGCCTTCATGTTTTTTTACTGATTAGGGCTTTCAAGTGAATTACTGATCTCCAACACACAGCCTAACTAGCTAACCTTACCATTAAGTGAACGAGGGTTACTTTTCAGAATGAACACCAGTATCAGCACCAGGGGAAACCAGGGAAGAAGACAAGACAGCGTACGCTACTACTATAATTCATTGATTTACACAAACTTTCAAACTTTAACTGTTCAAAGATTTTTGCTTTGGAACTATATAAAATAAAAGCAAATTAAAAGCAAGTACTAAAACCACAATGGTACACTAACAAAGTAATGTCTGTTTAGAATATAAAGCAACAGTCCCCTTTCAACAGTACTTATAGGTTTTAGGCAGTAACTCTGGAGAATGTTCTGTAGGCTACATCACGAGCCAAACGTTCCTTGATGTACTTTAAACCATTACTCACTAGTGAACTTTTTTAAAGCTGGATGTGCTGTGCGAATGCACAACGGCGTTGATCTGCAATCAAATAAGATTTTAAACAGGCCTAGTAAAATAAAAAAACTAAAATCAGTATGTGGCGGTCAGCATTGATATTGTGGCGGGCCACCACAAATAAATGAAAGAATAGAAAAGACTGACTTTCCTCTGTTATTGCTGCTGCAGTGGTCTGTGTAACTGGGACCAGGGCACTCTGTGGGCGTTACTGGCACCGCTAACCTCGTGGGCACTTGTGGAGCTTCTCAACCCCGAAAACGTTTGAGCACATTTTCGATTTGCCATCAACTTTAGTAAAACTGCCAATATTCAAGTTCTACACAGTTGATTTGTCTACTCAAAACCGCTAAAAAGTGTATTTGACTAAATAGCGTACAAAACTTTTAAAAACAAAAGCCATTCTGCTGTTCGCCTCTTTCTCGGCTTCTTTCCGCTTCTCGCATGAAAGCTTCTTCGTGAATAGTCAAGCAGTCATGGCAGACAGTGGAAGCGACACTGCCCCCAGCACTTCCTGTAGTGCACTGCAGTTAGAAATAAGCAGCCAGAAATGTTCCTAATATGAAGATTGCTATCTCTCCCTACGGCATCTATTTAACAACGAGTGACAATGAAATTTCACGGGGGCAAATTTGTATAGTCGTCGTCGTCGATTACGTCGACTAATCGTTGCAGCCCTATTACTGATACAGTCATCTTAGAACAAATCACTTTGAGGAGTCCCAAGTGAAATTAGCTACTGTCAGACATTGTAGACTACTACTGATTTATCCAACAATTTGCATGGAACTATTTTGGACACATCCACTAGATGGCATCACAGAAAATCACTCCTCTACTATTTTCCCATCGGCAATATCCAGCTCTGCTTTGTGAAAATGTAATATACGGTATTGTGATGCAAAGTACTGTAATTATGGTTATTATTATGGTCATTTGCTTTTTTGGCGAGAGAATGAGGCTCATTAGCCTTCATGACTGAAATATCTTGTGGCGCTGGTCACTGCACTCCATTGTTGAGCAGCTCTGTGTGTGTGTGTGTGTGTGTGTGTGTGTGTGTGTGTGTGTGTGTGTGTGTGTGTGTGTGTGTGTGTGTGTGTGTGTTTGTGTTTATTGGGGGGGTAGTCTGAGCTGATAAAACAATCTTCAAACCCCAGCCTTGGGTAAAAAAAAATAAATAAAAAATTAGGTCACTGGTATTGATCAACATCCTTATCAAACCCTGCAAATACTGTATTACAATATCTTCATTAAGAGAATTATGCAGCATCCCTCAAGAATCCTGATAGGCCCAGCTGAGAGCAAAGATATGGGAGAAGGACAAGGTGAGAGGAGATGGGATGAAAAAAGGATGGATTTGGGCTGTAACTGCCCAGGCAATTGGGTTGTACGGGGAAGATGAAAGACAGGAACTGCAGGCAGAGAAATAAGCAGAAAGACCATCAGAGTATAAGAGACAGCAAATGAGGAAATTGGAGGGAAAGTAAAATTAAGCAGAGAGATGCTGAAAGGGGAAGAGAAAGGCGAAAGGGAGCCGGGGAGATCTATATGCCAGGGGAAGAGTGCTGTATTTCAGCCCCAGTGCCTTTGTGCTATTTGAATCACTACAGGTTTCTCATGCCCTAGGCTCTTCTATATAAAGCTCAGACAGCTGCTGGATTTTCCACATTACTGCCATGGAATTGGATTAATACAATGCCCGTCCATGTTTTCACCGTCATCAGCCAGCATCCGGAGGGACCTGCTCTCACAGGTCACTGGCCACCTGTCTCCTTCTGTTCATTGTTATGGGGGGCATTAGCTGGTATGGGCAATGTATGGCACACTGCATGCAGAACAGCACATCATTAAGAAGCAAGTTTGCCATTCAACATTGTGTTCCACAGAAGGCTGAAGGCCAAATCCACTGTTATAATTGCGCCCCCTATTGAAACACACTGTTACCACACTAATGGCTGCATTGCAACTCACAGATTTGAATGTAGCTTTTTTAAGTTTATGTGTTGGTAGTATACAATCCATTGCCAGTTTATAATATGTTCAGATTTTTGTTGTGTTTTAGAGACGTGCTGATCCAACAATCATTTTGGAGGCTGCAGTTTGTGGTGCTTTTAAAATCGTATTGTTTTAAACTGACAGATATTTCCAAAATGACCATGAAGTTGAATCACAACACTTTTGACAAAAGACTCAACATTATAAGGTTCATGAAAGTAGGATTTAATTGGAGGGCTGTTGTATTGTACTTCATTTGTTTTAGCTAAGTGTACCTAACAAACTGTCAAATGAGTATGTGAAAGCATGGGTTTTAAATTGATATTTGGACAGCAGAGTTTGAATAAAATAAAACAAGTATGTGGACGATCAATAGGCCTTTGTGACTGACAATTTAATTCCAAAACCATAGGCACTGCTATGCTGTTCAACAGCACTCACTCTTTAAGGATGACTTTGCACAAGATTTTGGACATCCCATTTTATTTTAAATCAAATAATAAAAAACAAGTTTACAAAAAGCCTTCATTTCTACAAATTATAATAGACCTGGCAAATGGCGAATGCCTGCTATTTTTTAATCAAACATCCCTTCACTTTTTCCTATTGCAAATCTGAAGTATCAAGATGTCTGACCAGGGTCAAACCACATCGTTTCTGTGGAACACCTCAAGTATCATCATTTGTATCATATTTTTCCTCGTATGTTCTGTGTAACACCAGCTGGAGTGTATCCAGTACACATTTATGAATTATTAGGTCTTGATTGAAGGACTCCATATAAAAACGCAAACAGGGAACTGGCAGAAACTCGTAAACGTCTAATCAATGAGGTATATTTTTTATGACAGCAGTGTGGAGATGCACACTGGTACACACAAGCTTGACATTTAACATACACAACACTCTAAACGCACATTTGCACTTGTTATAGGATGCATTCCTTCCCTTCTTTTCAGTTCTACTAAAACATCGACCACAGACACGACATGTGCTGAACTCCAGAGAAACCACCAATATCATTTTCATGTCTCCTCTCAATCCCTCTTGGGGATTGCAAAGCATGGTAGGCGGCAGTATGAAGCAAAGTACAGCATTATGTATTTTGTGTCAATCTGGTTTCTGCTGCTTTCACTGTATCCCTTGGTGTTTGCATAGCCTTCAGACATCCTTCAGCCTTGTAGCTTATCAAGTCCAGGAGTTTTTTTTTTTTTTTAAGGGTAAAAAAAAGAAGAAATACTTTGGCACTTCGATTTACCCCATCTACTCCTGGGTACTGGAGAGTTGTGAACGCTGATAGGAAAACATTCCTGACATTCTATAATGGCTTCTTAGAAGACCTGGGCATTTCTTTTGGACAAACAAAATCTCAAATACCCTTAACCCTATCACCGGGAGCCAGATGATCACCACAGAAACCAGACTGGCTGAGCTGTGCACTCTCAGCGGAGCACAACAGGAAGAAATTGCAGACGTGGGTCATGTGGGCCGAGTTCAGCCACATTATTATGTGCATACAGTTTAGGCTGGACTTAATACACATAATACTACTAACTATATTAAAATAACAAAGATACACAAATAAAGAATACAGAAATGCTTTTCTGCATGTATGTTTTCTGATCATAAATGCATTACTCTGAAGCAGAGTTGGTCCATGTAAGAGGAGAGACACAAATGGGTTGTGACATTCCAGTTAGCTTTAGCTTACTGTTGGCTGTGATCAGGATGGTTTTTCCAGCATATGGCTTAATTTGCAAATATAATAAAAATACCTTTTATTGGTCCCAAATTATGGAGGTTAGCTGGGTATTTGGAGTGAGTGTGTGTGTGTGTGTGTGTGTGTGTGTGTGTGTGTGTGTGTGTGTGTGTGTGTGTGTGTGTGTGTGTGTGTGTGTGTGTGTTTTGTTATGTCTTAATTGAATTTCAACCATATTTCCATATTGCCACTTGTTACCTCATACAGTTGTGGCAAGACTGATAACCGTCCAGCAAACTAAACCAAGAACGTAAACGGTGCACCAGCATTGCACCGTTTACAGATATAGTTACTGTGCCCAAGAGACCTTTTATAACTATACTACTTGAAACCAATTGCAGTGAAGTTGGTCAGTAAAGTAAAATAGAAGGCAGTGAATAAAAAATTTCCTATTTATTTCAGAAATATAAGTTTTGTTCAGATTGCTTGCATGTGTAATTAAAAGGTCTGAGACTTGAACATGACTGGTCACATTGCTGACACAGATTAGGTCATGGACATCACATTGCTAGTAGAATGTCTGTGTTTCAGCCACTGGTTTGACTGTGAGAAAAGGTCAGATAATTATGTGTTCAGGCCTGGCCCATGTCATGTCCTGTGCAAATGAAAGGTCTTACACCATTAGATGCTATCAAATTCTATCCTGTAACTTTAGGTTGTGCCTAGCTGTCGTGTTCAGTTATGTCTCTATGGGCATTTTGCATAAGTAAACGTTTATTGGAAGAGGCACCATTATTTCTACATTTGGGAAAATGAAACCTTAAAAAGTATTTTAGGGTGCTTTTGGGTTAAACAAAGTAGACTGCTGCTATGTTCTATTGCTTGCCAGAAAAAATTCCAAATTCAACAGGAAAGGACACTAAAAAAGGGTCTCTCGCTTGGACATATGTATAGTTTTCATTTTGGTAGTATTAAAGAGGTAGTATAATGCTCATTTTCAGGTTCAAATCTTATTTAGGAGTTGTACCAGATCAGGTTTACATGGTTTCATTTTCAAAAAACACCATAGTTTTTGTCATACTGCACATTGATGCAGCTCCTCTTTTCACTCTGTGTTGAAGGCTTTGTTTAGCTATGGAGTGAGACATCTTGTCTCTAAATGATCTTTGTTGGGAGTTGCACATGCGCAGTTCCTAGTTAAGGACTACTAGCCAATCAGAAGCAGAGAAGGGCAGGTCAGCGAAAGGCCGGTAATAGCCAATCAGAAGCAGAGAAGGGCAGGTCAGCGAAAGGCCGGTAATAGCCAATCAGAAGCAGGGTCAATGAAAAGACGGTAAACAGCTTTGATTCGGCTGTAGGCTACATGTTGCCGACTAGGTTGGCAATTTGAACTGGAGCAAGAGTTTCAGAGTGGTGAGTTATTAATCTGTAACAAAAGTATCTTTCATCCATAAAGTTTTAACTGAGCTCTGTCTCTACATCACAGTAACTATTTCATGTCCATTGACTGCTTGGAGGGTAGCTAGTGTTTGGAAGGGAGAGGAGAGGTTTGCTGCAGCTTAGTGTTTTTCCACCGCTGTTTTTGAGGGCGCGTCGGACTAGTCGCTCATCGAGCATTATGACACGTATTTTCATTGTGATGTCACAAGAAAGGGAAGTAAAGGCTGGACTACAAACGAGCTGTTTTCAAGTAGTGATAGTAGTTCAGAGCAGCGTTTTCTGTGCGAGATGGGAACTCCCTTTGGGGTGGACTTTGGGCTTTTTCACTTTGCAAACCTAGTACATGCACAAAAAAGGTATATAACTCAATAAAAGGAGAGGGGAAAAGCCAAACACCATAATACCACCTCTTTAACCAACAATGTAACAATATAATCTACAGAAATGTATAACAGAGGAATCCTTATGAGCTTCTAATTTATTTCTCAATGGTTGTAAAACAGGTGTGTCTTATCTCCCCTCACTACTTCATTTTATACTCTGCCAATATATGTTCACCTTCTCTTGTGTATTACTGATTTAGCCATTACACCTTTTCTCATTACAGGACGCCGGGTGCCCAGTACAAAACCACTTTGGATATCCAATTGAATAAAGGCCTACATGAGTACTTTTACTCAAAGTCTAGAGCTGGTCTAAAAACTAGGAATCACATTCAACATTTTATCTATTAAACATGTCCACAGTCCATCAATTTGCTAAAGGAACTTTTAAATAAACGTTTAAATCAAGCGGCAACCTCCGGCTCTCACTTCCGATGCAACCAGGAAGTAACAGAAAACTGTAATTCATCGAGTGGCCACTTGCTGCAGAAGGGAGTCAATCTCCATTGACCCCAAGTTAAAAAGCCCAACTTTACGGCAGAATAAAACAGGTTTACAGCCTGGTTCAAAAAATCGTATTAGTGCATAGCTAATTTTGCCCTTTGTGGCAACTGTGAGGAGGGTGAATTTTTTTATAACTCACCTGTTTAAATTATACTAAGCCTTAAAGTCCTGTATTATTAGGGGTGTGGCCACTTTGGCGTCTCTAGCCCCCCAGTCACTGTTAGCACTCGGCCCGCCGTCTGTTAGCCTCACTCAGCTACACGGAGCTCTGAGGTTCAGCCTGTTGGAGCCATTTGGACATTTCTACATGCAGATACCGGATGAATAATGGCAGGCTGTGCAGTTCATTGGAGAGAGAACCTCCAGGAAGTCCGTGTTCTAGTTGGTGAGTGAAATTCCAGTATTTTATTTATGTGTTAACAATATTTAACAGGGATCGCTGTCAGCATATAGCTTGTTAGCTTTGCTCGTTATGCTAATTAGCCAGATACGAGGAGACCCAAGCTGCTAATGATGCTAAGTTAACGGGATTAGTTAGTGTGTTCTAACCACTGCTCGTAATGCCAGAAGAAGGGTTAGGTTTAGCAAGAAGAGAGAAGCCAAAATGTATTAGATTAACCTTAGTGTTAGACATTAGGGTGATAATGCTTTGAAGAAAAGGCATCTGTGTGAAGATGTAAAGTAAAGGCTCAGCCAAACCTCTCTGGTTCAGCTCTGTTAGCCGACGTTATGTTAACAGTAAATTTTACAAATGGGCAATGTTAGATTTAGCTACGTCCTGTAACGGAGTCAGTGTTCAGTTAGATACGAGTCAGATACTATTATAAGTGACTGCACCTGAACCCGAAGGGTTTAAAAGGCAGAGAGCTGAGGGGGGAGTGGCAACAGAGTTCTGCTTGACCGCCGAGGAGAGCCGTGCACCTCCGAGTGTAACGTCACTGTTTAAAAACGATAACTATATACTATTCTTTGTGGGGTTCATCAGTGGGGATGATTGAAGGACATTTATAGTCATCAATAAGTTATTACACTTAGTCGATGTAGCATTCCTTGTAATTCAGCAAACAATCTGAGGTGATAACTGAGTTTGATCAGCGACGTTTCTGATAGGGAGCTTAAGAGGTGGATGCATAATTCAGCAGAACAGATGTAGGCTACCTGCAGAGATTTGTATCCACCTTTTTTTGTCAGCATACATTGAGCATTATGCCTGCAGACAGGTAGCTGGGCTGTAACTAGGCTGATTGTTTAGTTAAAGCGAGAAATAACAGCCATGGCTAACGTTTTACAAGTTATACAGCTTCAATCATGTAACGAAGGACTCTACCGCTAGCTTATTACTTTTATTACAGGAGTATAAATCAAGCTTTACTTAACATACTGAGGTGACGTCTAAATAAATGACTCGTAACCAACGGTATGTAAAAGGGTTAATTGATTTGCTTCAAATTGTTCGTTTGAGATGTAAGGAAACTTAAGGTAATAACTGATTCATAGTTAACGGTCAACAAAATCTAGTGCTGCAAAATAACATTAGCAAATTTATATATTAAAGAGCAAGAGAACTAGTTAAGTGTAATGTCTATAAAAGATATGAGAGTTATTTTAATATTTTCCGGTGTCTTACCTTGACTGTAAGCTGGTAACAACCATAAACTGGTAACAGGGCCACAGGTTCCAACCTCCACCGTACAGTACCGGGGTTTAGAAGCTACCTCTGTTAACGCAGAGTAGCATATAGCATTAGCTCCTTAGCCTGAGCTAACTCGGTCACGTGGAGGGAGTGATTTCAGCAACACGTCTCCTCAGCTCCACCCACGACCCGCCTCTTTGCTCATTTTTGGTTATCCGAGAGTGACGTGTGGGAATGCGCTGCCAAGATGCCACCGGCCAGCTCCGCCAATTTTGAGCTTCAAAACGGCTCTTCACAACGCTATAGGTGACATCACGCACACTACGTCCATTTTTATATACAGTCTATGGTTTAAATGCTGCACTTGCATACCATTGTTGTTGAGAATAACTAAAATTATAGGGGCAAAAATAAAATATAAACTATAATTTTTTATTTATTTAAAGCGGTAATATGTAGTTTTCAGTGGCCACTAGCAGTGCGGTGTTTGGATTTCAACCAGGTGTTTGCTCTTCCTCATGAGCAAGCAAAATGCAATACAAACAGCAAAACACCCGGAGACAGCAGCAACATGCTGAAAACTCAAGTAAACTCCAACTGCAACATTAGTCATATTTTTAATCAGCTTGAGGTTGACGTAATCCATGCTCGTTACACGGTAAAGCTATATTGACTGCATTTAGCTGACATGATGTGTCGTCATATCGCACAGCCCTACTTTGTACCATGGCATTCTTTCTTGCAGGCTAAAATCAACACTTTGACATACTACCAGCAGTACACAAGATAGTGTAGTATTTTCCACCGGATAACTTTAGCAACTGGTTAGCATTAGCCGGCGAGCTAGCCAGTCAAAGCACATTCACAATAGGGGTCAGCAAATAAGTCTGGCTTCCGGCCAAATTTTTTTCAAGCCGTCACATGGTGGGCCAGAGCATAGTCAAATTATTTCAAATCCTGGGGTACTTGCATGCATGTTTAGCTCAGTCAGGATGTGTGTGGGACTTCTGTTGGGAGGGTTGTATGATTGATCCCCACATGACTCATATCCCCCCCACTTGTTAAACAAATTGATTATAAAAGGACACTTTTGGACATGATCACAATAAAGCATGTTCAGCAGTGTCTGCGCGTCCCGGCATTTGATCCGCAATCATAAACCTATAGACACTTATTTTCATTTCCATGAGGAAATGAAAAATGTGTGTCAAGCAAGCCAGAGACTTGAATGTCCTTCAGAACTTTTCACCGTAAAAGTTCTAAAAACTTGACATAAAGCATTGCTAAAAAACAAAAAAACATTTTCATGCTTTTATTTTAAAGGAAGTGATTATGTGAGTAACTGTTGCTGTCATGACTGAGATTTATTTCAGCACCAGCCACATCCATTTATTTTATTTTATTTCCTGTTATCAAAGCAATCTGTCGCCTATCGCCGACCACTGCAATACAGTATGTATCACATGCTTTGCAGTACCTGTCCAACAGGATGAAAGTTCCAAAACAAAGCATGGGACTCTCCGTGACTCAAGTCTTTCTGATGTCGTCTGTGTTTTTACCCGATATCAATTTGATTCTCATTTGGCCTGACGAGCTCCAGTATATGAAACTTTGTTGTTGTTTTTTATCCTTAAGTGGAGTTTATGTTGGAGTTCGAGTCTGTGTTGTGCTGGGCGCTGGCCGTTTTGTGGTGTTAGTGGACTGCATTTTGTTAGCTGCAGTGTTGTCACTGTAATTGGAAAGACGCTCGGGAGCTTGCGTGCAGAGAACCTGAGCAGATACCTCCACAAAAGCAGAATAGTGGCTGTTGCAAGCAACAGAGAAAACCGGAGTGTGGTTCATTTCTAAGTGAGATGACAGCCCATTGACAAAAAGGCAGTAAGAAGGTTATTTATTAATAATTAATTTCATTGAAAAACTACATACAGCCCCTTTAAATAGTGAAAGAGACATTGCTGACTGCCAATTAGTCTGTGGGTTGTTTGCCACGTTCAGTGTCAATAGGACATCACGAATATCCAGTTTACTCAAACTTTCCCTTGTGCCTGCATATGCTTCGTTTACTTACTTTCTTCTATTCAGGGATGGAATTTATCCCAGAATGGGTAGAAGTCAAGGAAAAATGGGACATGGCAGCAGTTCTTCGTAGGGCAAACGTGGAGAGCCAAAGATACTCAGATATGAAGGAAAATCACTGCCTCCAATACATCTGACTTACTGGTCTTGTAATGGTGGGAGGAAACCTACACAAACACAGCGCAAACATTCAACTGTCCACACAGACGCAAGAACCAAACCTTGTTGCTGTGAAATGACACTGCCAACCACTGAGCCACCATGCCACCTCCGTACTGGTGGTAAGGATGTGAACGCTTGGCAAAGAATCTGTCACGTTCAGACTGAAAGGGTAAATGTTTTTTAGGCTATCTGAGCCATCTGGTGTGGTGGAGACACCAGCTGGAGGGAGGTAGGAAGACGGGTTCAATGGGCCTGCGAGAAAATGGCAGAAGTGAGAGGGTGTGCTTTGAATCAGGTGATGTTTCACGAACAGGGCGAGAGGTCCGGTGATTCACTGCTGTAGTGGATTGCATCTGTTTAATGCCGGTGATCCAGTCTTCTGATGGGAGCTGGGTGACTACACACACGAATCAAGCTCATCTTGAAAAAAAATCTGATTCCTTTTTTTACTTTGTTTTTGTTACTATGTACTATGACTAATATATCATTCATGTCTCTACCTTCAACCATAAGATAAAAGGAGAGGTATGAAAATTAAATTTAGTTTGTAATTTGCCTATTTTGCAAAATTATGCATTTGTCTTTCTAACAAAAGTAATAGCGTAAATCCTGTCACAAAAATATGAATCCTGAGTAGTTAATATAATTAATGCCATGAAATGTTTTACCAGTTCAATACATTCTAAAAATGTCTATTTGCCCATTTAGAATATTGTAAGACCAAATGCACTCCATTTTATCTTGACATGGTGGAACAATGTTTTCATAAAACTAACCAACTATTTTGAGCACAGAAAAGTTACAGTCCCGCTTTCCATTTTTTTTCTAAGGAGCACACAATCTTCTTCTCACATGCAGTTAAATTAATAAACAATGAAACACGCTTTCTCAGTTCAATTCACACATGTTGTTTTGTTTTGCTACTGCCTTACTTAGTCTGGTACGACCAGTAACCTAATGTTAGTTAATATGAGCAAACTTAAATATTGTCGTGTAACTGAGTTTAACAACTCTGTTTGCTGACTTGGAGTCTCCTGTACTTGCGTTACTGTTACACTATGTTTGGATGTCAGACGCATTTCAATGGTTTATCAAAAAAGTAATAGGAAGTAAACACCATACCTCACTAGAAGACATGTTCATTGTTTCTAGCTTACACAGGGACCACTCTTTGATTGATTGTTGCATCGTCTTGCTTTAAAAGAACCTTCCTTCAGAGTCTATCTGCAGTCTTTTAACATTTGTAATGTGTTTCTTTTGAAAAACTCAACATTTCCAAATAAACAAGCATTATTTGGGGAACATTTCACAGACCTACATTACAACCAATCAGCTTCTAGTTCACTTAGGACTAAATGCATTAAATTATAAACTTACATAGAGAGGACTGCATGGAAGAGTATAACATAATGAGAACTGCTAATAGCATAATGTAGATTGGAAGTGCACTTACATGCTCTGGCAGAATGTAATGATATCAAAATATTCTGCGCTGCTCTTTTGATGAGTAGTTTTTTGTGACTTAACATTCATTACAAAATGGCAATTAAATCCAGAAGTAAATGTTGCTTTACTGTGGTTATCTGATATCATATTTAATACTCCAATGCTCTTTGCCTTCGCTTCCCTCCTCCCCTGTCCCGCTCTCTGTTTTAGTGTGTAGAGCAACAAATCCACAATTATCCTCACAGCAGAGTTCTTGTCAATGTGAAATTGAGATGTGGGGAACTTTTCCTCGCCCGGGGCCATCAACTCATCCAATAAGGAGGCTCCTACATAGATGCATTCACTGGCTTGTTGTTGAAACCAAGTGTTTTGGCAGAAGCTACTGGGAGCTGCCACTGAAGATTTATCCAACCAAAATCCAGAAGGCACCCCCACTAGCCCATACCCATGGCCTCCATCACTGCCACCAGATGACACATGCTCACTTTGACATCTTGACCGATTGCCTCATTGCCAATGAAGCAGAGGGCCATGACTGATGTGTTGTATATGCTGTCTAGCTGGGTCTATATGAAACAGATGACATGTTTGAAACACTGCAGATTTATTTTTTTGCTTTATTCCCCATTCATGGTGCGATTAATAGGCTAATTTCTAAGGACTCAGGAAGGTTATACTTCATCTAGTAGTAGAGCACAAGCCAACTAATTCTCAGTACTGCCTCCCATACACTGATGGCAAATTGGTAGGTGGGGTTAAAGGGCGAAAGCGACACTGGTCTTTAAGTCTCTACATCAATACACAGCAGAGAAACTAGCCAGAGGCAGCAAGGGATCCTGGGTGGGGGAGGTGACGCTGGCCATCATTTATCAGCTCTAGGTAACAGCAGCAGTGACTGGGACACCGATGCATCAATAAGGCACAGGCACACACATACTAATACCCACATGCACAATGGTACTAATGAGGTACAATAGAGAAGGTCACAGCTCAGAGTGTGAAGTAGGTGCACAACCACGTGATGGATGTCGAATTCCCAAACGTATGCAATTCACATCTTGACAATTCCCCCTGTTTTCAATCTGTATGATAAAGAGTAAGCACAGTGAATGACGGATTCTGGCAAGAGATAAAGGGCACCCAGAGTAGAAAACAGCAGGGAAGAAAAGCAGCCAAACTCCTCCAGACAACCGGCTTGGAAGCTGGGGGAATTTTCATCCACCCTGCAAATATTGATTTTTGTCTTTGCTGCTCTTTCCATCAATGCTTCAAACTAACCCTCCATCCCCAATCACCACCACCACCTCTCCATGCCCCCCCTCTGGCACAGGCCCAGGAGTGTCCTGGGTGGTTTTATAAAAGTAGCACACCGAAGTCATGATGTGGTTCACTCACTCTTAACTACAATCTCCAGTGACTTCTGCATTCTACTGTACTATCTCATCACTTCAAAAGGTTTTTCTATCAAAGTCAAACTCTAAAGCAGAAGAGGATTGTTTAGCTCTGGGCTGCACAAATCATCCTGGGTGCTGCACATTGAATTGTGTTTGATTATTGTGCGTATCAAAAGGACTTGTAGAGTTAATTTAAGATCACTTGTGCAAAACATCCTTCCCATGGTCATCACTGCTAAAGTATGTGCTGTGTAGTGGTTTCAACAGTGTATAGGGAATCATGTATTTTACTGAACAGATCCTATGGGTTGAAAACTCTATACTACCAACTACCATTCTTTATTATAATAACTATGCTTTTATCTAGGATGCTGTCACAGGTATTCAATTCAGCTATAATGTGTGCAGAGTATAACGCAAGTATACTGTATACCTGTGAAAAAAAGTAGAGATATGACATTTCTTCTTCAAAAATATAAAGGTTTCAACATACTGCATGGTAGCTACACAGACTCTCCATAATGGGCTTTGTTTAAGTGAAATTTCAGGATTTTTTGGTCCCATCCTGATAATGTGGACGCAAGAGTATACGTACCATGCCGTCAACTGGCTCAAGAAAATCCTTTTTTATAAGCAACACATTGGAAGAGTTCTAACAATTATATAATTGAAGAAAATGACAATCGCATTAAAGCCAATTTTATAAAAATCAAAACGGTTCCCTGTTCAACATTAAATCAAATACAACATAAAAGCTTATGTGGTCATTTTACATGGTTAAACAGCACGTTGTTTAAAACAAATCAAGTAAAACATAAGCTATTATTTTCATTTATAGTTCACAGGGGTCCTCTTGCAGTGAATTCCTGATAATAAATGTTCATTTGCAATTTTCTGTAGTGGTCCCAGTGAAATTTGTTGTTATTGAAGCATGTCACATGACATGGTTGAGCTCTGTTTGAGAATACAAATATACTGAATGTCTTGTAAAACAATTTGAAATCATTCTGCTGGCAAAATGTTATTTACTCAAATACAAATCTCCTCCTGTTTTTGAAGCATTTAAAAAGTAATTTTAAAAAAATAGCTGTATTTTACATTTGCACTTTTACAAGACACATTCATAAGACAGTCAACCATTTTTAGGGTTCATAAAAGTTGTATAAAGCATGTCGATATCTCAATTACTTTTCAAGATATGGACCAATGAACTTTGTTAGGGTCGTGGCTCTGGACATAAATGACCACAAATCAGCAACCGTAGGGCCGATCATCACAAAACTCACAGGATATGTTCAGATAGGTGCTCCGTATATACCTGGACAGTTTGATGTACATACGTCCCTAGGGGGCGCTACAAGCGCAAGAAAGGTGCTTAGCATTACACAAATTACACTATAAATCCCATATTCATTCTCCAATCATCACAAATCTCTCAGGATGTGTCCTCATAAGTAAATGAAACATGCCCTGAAAGTTTCATTGAAATCGAACACCCAGGGGCGCTATAAATGCAAACACACTGCAGGGGATAAAACACAATTCAGGCTACAAGATACAAATTGTTTGTCCAATCAACACAAAACTTGTGAAAAAAATCCCGGTCCCCAAAAAAACCTCCATCTCTGGATAAAATGACTACAGGCCTGTCGACATGATATCTGTAGTCATGAAGTCCTTTGACAGACTGGTGTTGGCCCATCTGAAGGACATTACAGGCCCCTTGCTGGACCCCCTGCAGTTTGCCTACAGGGCTAACAGGTCAGTGGATGATGCTGTCAACTTGGGACTGCATTGCAT
>NC_060171.1:9619986-9635013 GCF_021292245.1 Micropterus dolomieu
CTGTATTTTACATTTGCACTTTTACAAGACACATTCATAAGACAGTCAACCATTTTTAGGGTTCATAAAAGTTGTATAAAGCATGTCGATATCTCAATTACTTTTCAAGATATGGACCAATGAACTTTGTTAGGGTCGTGGCTCTGGACATAAATGACCACAAATCAGCAACCGTAGGGCCGATCATCACAAAACTCACAGGATATGTTCAGATAGGTGCTCCGTATATACCTGGACAGTTTGATGTACATACGTCCCTAGGGGGCGCTACAAGCGCAAGAAAGGTGCTTAGCATTACACAAATTACACTATAAATCCCATATTCATTCTCCAATCATCACAAATCTCTCAGGATGTGTCCTCATAAGTAAATGAAACATGCCCTGAAAGTTTCATTGAAATCGAACACCCAGGGGCGCTATAAATGCAAACACACTGCAGGGGATAAAACACAATTCAGGCTACAAGATACAAATTGTTTGTCCAATCAACACAAAACTTGTGAAAAAAATGCCTAGATAAGGACCTCACACATACACTGCAAGTCTCATTCGAATTGACCACTAGGAGGCACTACAAATGCACAAAAGGAAGCTATTGATCATAAAATGTTTGTCCCATCCAGTGGTGCTACCAGGAGGGGCCATGGCCACCCTAATAACATTGGTGGCTATCTCAGTGCCCCCCCCCCCCCCCCCCCCCCCCACGGTGAGGAGTATATGCATATAATACAGATCTTTCAACAGTTCACTGGAGCTGTGTGAAGTTCCCTCCAGCTTCAAACGCTCGACAATAATCCCGGTCCCCAAAAAAACCTCCATCTCTGGATAAAATGACTACAGGCCTGTCGACATGATATCTGTAGTCATGAAGTCCTTTGACAGACTGGTGTTGGCCCACCTGAAGGACATTACAGGCCCCTTGCTGGACCCCCTGCAGTTTGCCTACAGGGCTAACAGGTCAGTGGATGATGCTGTCAACTTGGGACTGCATTGCATCCTGCAACACCTCGACTCTCCAGGGACATTTGCAAGGATCCTGTTCGTGGACTTCAGCTCGGCGTTCAACACCATCATTCAACACCTCCGCACCAAACTCACCCAGCTCACTGTGCCAGCTTCCACCTGTCAGTGGATTATCACATCCAGCACCCGGACTATTAGCACTGGTGCTCCCCAGGGGTGTGTGCTCTCCCCACTGCTCTTCTCCCTCTGCACCAACGACTGCACCTCAGGAGACCCATCTGTTAAACTCCTGAAGTTCGCGGACGACACAAGGACGGTGATGAGTCGGCCTACAGTCGGGAGGTTGATCAGCAGGCTCTCTGGTGCGGTCAGAACAACCTGGAGTTTAACACTCTCAAAACTGTGGAGATGATCGAGGCCTTCAGGAGGAGCCCCCCAACTCTGCTCCCTCTGTCTCTAATCAGCCACCTGTTTAGTGGTTACCAATTATTTATTCATCATTCTCTATCTCAGTGCTGGTCACACTGTTCATACTGCTATATTGTCATATTGTATATACTGTTTACCAAACCCACCTACCTCAAGTACATAACACCTGCACATAATACTTATTGTACTATTAATACTTAATCCAGCATCCTTTGCACTATGCTCCATCGCATGTATTCATGTATGTGTACCTGTATATCACATCCACCTCCAAAGTTGCAGGCCAAAATCTGGAAAGTGAACCTTAAGTTAAGATTAACTTTGCCAAACTACTACTTCTCAATGTTAAGAGTGAACCTTCACACTCAATAAAACAAAACGTTTCCACCATTTGGGGCCACCACTTTAACTGTCAGCTTTGTTAAAACAGTTTGCTATTGTTCGAAGCAGATTCATTTCACTGCTGTCAGCACCACAAATCACAGCAATGTTTTCAAATTAATCAAGTCTGAAATCTTAAATGTAATCGGGGTCTATCTCTTTACAGTAGGGCTAACTGATGCGGATGTACAGTATATGTTCGTACAAACTGGATTATACAATGTATAGTAGGAGTAAAAAGGTACAGATTAGGTACATAAGATATAATCTATCCTCGATAAAAGTAGTAGGAGCTAGTGAGTCAGCTCCACTCATGATAGAGCAATGTAATGTAGTTTTCTTTCCCAAAGTCTGTTTTATTCAATCATGTCACACCTCCAGTTTCCTACGTTACTCACTCATCCACGCATTCTATGAGACTACGCCATCTGGCACCCACAGCACTGCCATGATAGCTGCCTCATTCTCTGCAGACAACAGAGACAACCCCTTTGTCAAAGATTTGGAGAAGAGGCACTGCGGGTTGTGAACGCTGTCTGTCCCCCCAGATGTAGGCAACCCTCTCATTCTCAATTCCCCAGTTGAGAACTATTTCTTTTGACTTGTTGTGACGTTGTCCCATATTTGTCAGTGCCGTCACTTCAGTCACCCTATTGTGCCGCGCACAACTTCATTAGGAGTTCTGCGTCACAGGTGTTCGGGGGAGGGACACCTCAGCGGGAGAGTTCTCAAAGTGCAACTCAAAGTGAGTTTTGCAGTTGCTTTGGTGAGAGCTCAAGTGATCTCACTAACTGTTAGAGCAAGGATTTAGTAATCACTGGCAGAATATCATTTTCTCTAAAAGCTGAGTTCTAAAGACCCAAGATGAATAATTCAAACACACCTTAAAAAATTTAAAACGATATATCCAAACAAGGCCCCCAAAACACAAATACAATAGAAAATGAGACAGATATTACTGCTACTGTTCAAATGCTGCTATCTCTCCTCTCAGGCTGATGCAAAAAGTCACAATACAATGACAGCATCCATAGTTTCAACCTGAGCTACTACTCCTGGGTTGCCATTTGCTGTCATAAATGCTTCACAACAAAAGTGTAAAAAGGTACCACTTGTGCCTGTGGCAATATTGCTACACTATAATGCTTTATGGCATGTAGTTCTGTGTTTGTGCCAATACTTCCACAGGAGATATTAATATCTTGAATTACTTGCCAGCTTTCTGTACTGCATGACAAACAGTAGTAGAAGAGGGTATGAACTTTGCTCCTCATGGCTACATTTGATTGCTGCAGTGTATGCCACAGATTATGGTAGAGTACAGCTACTTCCCTGAATTTCTGAGGGAACATAGAAAACACTTCATCTAGATGCAGAAATTAAATTAAATGAATAATCGCGGATAATTAAATTTTTGCCAGTCTTCTGACGTTGTTAGGGACTCATCCATTTTGACTTGTTCGCTTAAAAATAACTGATGCATGTATCTTTCTGGATTTATTATGATTTGAACATTTTCCAAGGGTTTTGAGAGCTTTCAGAATATTTTTAAATAATATCTGTGCTCAGTTTGCAAATTTCCAAAACTTACATAAGAATATTCATAATATACGGTAATCAGCACTTGTCAGACTGCAGCTCAAGGTGTTCTTGAAAGTATTGGCAAGTCAGAGAGAACACAAAAACAGTATTAAGAGCAAATATCATTGAAAAACATGCACATGTACAATGAATGTGGTTTTGTGTGTGGGGCTGTGGACTATGGGCTGAGAGGGGTGTTGCCATAAATACTAGAGGTGCACCATTTTCTTGACCGACTCCGATTTCTAATCTTTTAAAAATTCTGGCCAATTCCGATTTTCTATCTATAATGGACTATTTAAATAAAAAACTTCTTACTTTATTTCTTTGGATCCCCATTAGTGCCAACATAAGCCTTGGCTACCTTTCATGAGGTCCATTCAATTGTATGTTCATAATAAAACTTTCACATTTTCTCCAAAACTGCACCAGGTAACAGGACCTTCTTTCACCCTCACTCTAAAACAAATCTCAAAATAAGATAGTGCTCTGGGTTAGGCTACTGGACAGAGTTTTTTTGTTCAAATAAATTCCCACTGAAAATGAATTGCAGTGTTTCCTACAGAATAAAAATATACCTGTCATGGGGATGGGGGTATATTTGTACATTTTATTTCTGCCCAAGTTAAGACTATGTGTGTGCTTAGAGGTATTACAAATCCTCTTCACCGACGGTGACAAACTTCCATGTGGATGACTTCTTTTAGTGTGTGTGTGTGCACTGTCTATACTGCTGTGTGCATGACGAGAACCATAGTGCCACCAGGCCTGTAAATTGCAAAACAGATGTCAGCTGTTAAGTTGCATGTCATTCTTGATCAGGCAGCAACAAAAATGGTATAACACTTTGTTTACAAAATGTGAGTGAGTATCCTATTAGAAGAGGTGGTTATAGTAATAGTGACAGTTTATCCCTTTATGTCATTGAAGCCTGTGTAAAGTCTGTTTCTGTGTGGACAATAGCCAACGGTCCTCCTCAATCCTCTGCATTAATTCAGCAGCAGAAAATTTCTCCCTCCTTCCATCTCTGCCAACTGCTTTTTTGCTAGGTGTCATAAAACACTTAAAATAGAGGCAGACTAACAATGAGACAGATGCTAGGGGCTACATATTTTGTGAAAGCTGCTGCAATCTAAGTTGAAAGCCTGCAAGAGTCAGGCAAACACTCTCGCTGACGCTGCTACATTATAAATGGAAACAAAATAGGCATGGCTGTTTTATCATTAGCTCCTCTGTGTGAATGTGAGATCAATGCAATCTGTGATCTTATCTGGACAGAGAGAGTCTGAACTTTCAAACTTCATTAGGTACAGCAGTGGCGGCGATGGCTCAGTAGATGGCTTTGTTGCAATATTAATAGCACAAAACGTAGCACTATGTATTATCAGAGTGTTTACACTGACAGACACTTTTTGGGAAGTTAGAAATGACTCCAGTGGAACATTCTCAATGATGCTTTGAATAGTTATTTCTCAATAATAAAACACAACATACCATGTGCCATGTTGGTAGAACAGTTTAAGTAATTCAAACAAGCCACACTAGATTGGGTTAGGAAGGTTTGGAGGACTACAACATGGCTGCACAGACCTCTGGGTTGAAAAGGTATTGCTGTGCATTCATGTGGTGTCGGAATAATCGGGGAAAAAATTCAAGGGAACGTCCCCTGAAGTGGGGAATACAACTCGAAAAGTCTGAGAAAATTTTGGTACACGACTTGCAGAGTTATGTCACACAAACATGGCGGACAACATGGTTGATATTTAGAAAAGTATGATTAATGGTATGAAATCACATATAGTATATAGGGATGAAACGGTATGCAAATTTCATATCACGATTATAGTGACCGAAATTATCTCTGTTAACATTATTATCACGGTATTGTAAAAATGTGCCGAAAAATATTAAAAATGTACTGACACACACCCTATTTGAAACTCGGCTATTAATTGAAGTTTTACGGTACTAACCGTCGGGGATTTTACCATGGTTTATCATTAAACCGGTAATCGTTTCATCCCTAGTTGCATATTCATCGTACACCATTTCTAAAATTGTATTAGGTTTAAACGGCTGGTTAGCTGTCCAAGCAGAGTGGCCTACATTAATTAGAAAAGCTATTTATTAGCAGTATTTGCAATACAAGCAATTTTTTTGTGGTTTCAAGTAATGGTACAGTAAAAACTCCGGAACAAAATCAATTTGTAATAGTAAATCCATCGCCATCGATGAAGTTCAAGAATTGCCAAAAAAAAGTACAAAACTGTCTATTATGAAGCAGTAGTACAAATTGTCAAAACGTCTGACATGTAACAATTAAGTAAAGACGGATGTCTCTAAGTCCATGAAATTCAAAATTAGGCTACTACTACAACATAGTGTTCCAATTCATTTTTACTTTGACGCTATAAAATCAATAATCTCTGACTAATGTAAGAGGAGGTTTCAAATGGTTGACATCCGAATGAATTTACAGTAAATAGGGAGATTCTAAGGTTTGTTGGAGATGCATCTCTGAAAATAGTCAAGTCCTGTTGGAAGCCCCAAGGAAGTTGTTGGAGACGTTAAACAGAACCTCTCCAACGTTAATGGCCTGTGTGCTGTGGAGACAACTTTATCATCCTCACCCCAAACGTGTCTCATGTGGCTTCTTCCTCACACCGCTTACATTTGATTAATTCACAGCTGTATAATAAATATAATTAATTCCAGCTGAGGCATTAAATTACCTGTAATTAAGCCATTGATTGAATGTTCTGATCTAGGTAATTGATTTTATTGTCCATTCATTTAAACCAAAATCTTCAGCGAGGGGTAGAGATTCAATGACTGCTGCCATCCAACAAAGAGAAAGAGCTATTCGTCTTGCTGGATCTGATATGGAACATCTTTAATGTGGGTGCAGTAATGTCAATCGAGTTACCACTTGTTATGTTTCAGCACTGGAAATACCACCCTGTATAATTTCTATGATAAGTGAAAAAGACAACAACCATTGACTGAGTGTCTTGTCTGTCTACATGAACATTTTCAGAACCTGATTTGGATAACTGAAGGTTATACTGAACAATGCAATTATCATGTTACAAAAGCAGACACTGTAGTCTTTGGCCTGGAACTAACAGTTTTGAATGATTGTTTTAATTATTTTAGTTTGAGATTTGTGGTGGCAAAAATAATTCAGATATGCGACAGATAGTGTTTTTGGAGACTCCATATAAGCCGCAGTCTCTCTTCTGTAATTTTTTTTTATAACCTTCTGCCCCTTTGAATACAGTTTAGGTTCCATTATGGAAATCTTGCTGCTCAGTTATGCATGCAACCTCCCTGTTTTCCACAAACTACATGACATTCCTTCACAAAAACACTGGAGTTGAATAATTAAAGAGGACTATTTTGTGTTAATGCATTTAATTATAATGTTGTCATGATGGAATAAATAATTCATGACGACTGCTTTTTTGCTTTATTCAAAGTATCTACAATTCAAATGCAGTCATTTACTTTTTTTACTCCCCACTTTAGGTTCATGGAGAGTTTTTCATAACCAAGGGGAAACAGCTCTTTAATGACTGCAGGCACCTGATGCGTTTGAGAGAGCTCCCTCAAACTCTAATTACGTTTTTCCTAGAAGTTTATTTTGATTGTTTCTATGGACTCTTAAGAATTAAAAGAAAAAAAAAAAAAGAAAAAAGAGAGTGGTTAATTTTTAGGCTGTTACATAATGTAGTGTCCTTGTTTCCACACTGACAGCAGGACTCAAAGCATATAAATGTTTAAAGTTAGCCATGAAATAACCATTTTCTCTGCTAATTAGGAGGCCACCTCTGTTGTACTTCCCTTGCCTTTTTGTCTCTGGCTGCAAATTTCTATCCAGCAATCTGGTCAATAGTGAGAAGTTGTGATTGGTCCACTTTAAAGTTTAAACCACCACTAATTGGCTGGATATAGAAAAATTTGTAACATTTGTTCCCCTTAGAAAATTCATCATGCATAGACAACCGATTAACATTCGGAATGAACAAATTAATTAGTAAATGAATAAATCAACGTTGGTGGAGTTCTGCAAATTACATGAAGGTGTGGCAAGACAGCAGCTAACCCCATCTCATTCACATAAACTACATTCTGGGCTGTCCATCCTTAGCTGTTCAGTGACACACTGAGGTGTGAGAATTGTGCAACTAGATCATTTAAAACATTTGACAGTTGAATTGTAACAATCAGGTACTAGTGTGCAAAACTGAACATGAAAGGTTTATTCCCAAAAGTAGACTTAATATTTTCTGTATTTTTGTTTTTAACTGGGTGTCTTTTCACTAACTGTGTGCTCACACAGAAAATGAAGTGAATTTTTAGCAAGGCGCGATTACATACAGGTGCACCTAAAGAAAATGACAATGTCATGGAAAGGTTTTTTTCTGTAATTTAATTCAAAAAGTGAAACTTTCATCCATTCTAGATTCATTATACATAAAGTGAAATATTTCATTTTTTGTTTTAATCTTTATTACGACATACAGCTCTTGGAAATCAGAAATCCAGTATCTCAAAATATTATAGAATTTTAGAATTAATTAAATTTACAATATAGAAATGTCATCCTGAGAAGTCCTCTCTCTGTTCAGCTTATTAACTCAAAACACCTGCAAAGGTTTCCTGAGCCTTTAATCTCTCAGTCTGGTTCAGTAAAGTTCAAATTAATTTGTCCACTATATTAAATTTTTTTGAGATGCACCTGTACAAAGTCAATGCAAAGACGCAAATTGGCACCGGGCAACATGAATTAAACGAATACGCAAAAGTATTTGCCTGGGTTTGTTTTTTGTTTTTTTGATAAATTTATGCAATCAAAAACTAGTTTAGACAAACTTAGTTATGTGTTGTTTCAAATAGGATCAACACATTTACTATCTCATAGATTGCCAGTGTTTCTGCTAAAGAACATGTGTAAAAGTGGAGATCCTACAGATGTAAACTTTTGTGCTGGATTAACAAAGTTCATTTAACTATCAAGAACATATTTCTATTTAAATAGTGTGCAAGACCAAGTCACTTTTTTTTTTTCCTGCATACATTGTTCTCTTCATGACAATGTAAAAGTCCTAGATATTGTGGACTAGCAACTCGACATACAGCGGCAAACAGGATTTATCATCAGTGGGAAATATTTCATTTGAAATTTGGGAAAACCTAAATATTTAAAAAAATGTACAGATTACCAGTAAAACAGGCAGGGAAATATTTTATATTTAGAAAAGAGGAAAGACTAAAGTGGACAAGAGGATACCTGGGCACATCCTTGCAATGACCACTGTGACAAGGTGACTCAAGGCAAGTAGTCACTGTGAGGAATCTTGCTGATGTTTTGCAGCCCAGATCTTAAAAAGGATTATATAAATCAAGTCATCACATAAACTTGAAAAAAAACACCGAAATGCGGTCGTATTTGCAAATTTGCTTCTAGAACAACTCAGATCTTTGTATGTGGTTGAAATAACTCGCTTATAGAAAACAAAATTACTAAACTAAATTCTGCTCCACCATCTATTGTTACTTCAAATGACAATAACTTGAGTGGATATGTCAAGGCAAAGACAAAAGTTGAAGAGTTGTGAAAATTTAATGATTCACTTTCTTTTGAGAGGCTGCTAACGTAACAGAGGACTCTGTGTTACAACTCGGCACAGTGCTGCAGAGAGCTACGACTTATTTTCTTCTTTTTTTTTTTTAAATAATGCCATGCTTGCCCTTTGCTAATCTCCACTGCAACAGCAGCAATGTCATAACTTCAGAGCATGAGGTTTACATGCTCTTCCTGTACCAATGAGCTCTGGAGAACTCTGTTTACCCAAACCTCAGAAAGTTAAAAAGGACAGCTTAATTGGTTTAAGAAATATTCCAAAAAGCATGCACGCGCACACACACTTAACTGTTTGTTGAAGTGCTTCTAATTGCATACATCAGCATGGGAATTCTAACAAATGGAACCAACAAAATGTCTAATTGTGCACAAATGAAAGTATTCATATAGTGTAGATATAGACTATTTTACTGTACTAGTTCGAAATTAACTGCATACCCCAATATCTTACACTTTCTAAAAACACTCACGCAAAAAAAAAAAGTCAATGTGCGCGTGCGCACACACACACACACACACACACACACAGCTTTTGTCCCTTTTCTCTGCACAGACTAGAGAAATGGATAGAAACTTTCTATATCTCAGGCTTTTCTCTCATCTTTCAGCCAACTGCTCTTTACCAGCCTGCAGTAGCTTAGGTGAGAACTTCCTCTGTACTCCCACCTTCAGCATTTCCTCAAAGTCCCAATCCAAATCCCAACCAGGATAATCCCATCCCTCCACTCTGATGTACTTCCATTTATCCTAGCCTTGTACTACTGCCAGCTCAGTCCCGTGTTAGGGAAAAGGAGAAAGAGGATTTCTTCTGCTTTCCCCTTGCTCGGGCACATCACTGAGGTTGTAAGTCCGTATCGCCTTGGAGCTACACAAAATCTGCTCAATGTCACCCCTGTACTGCCTCAGGACACAATGCCCACTTGGTTGTTATCATGCCATTTCCAGCCGTGGGTTCATCTGAATAACTTAAAGACCAGAAATAAATTCCTGTACTATGTCAGCAACCAGAAAAGTCCTGCAGTACAATAGCGTAACAACGGTAGCCATAATCAAAGGGCCCCCTACATATCTTGCATCAGTGCAGTTGGGAGAAAAAAAAATGCAAAGAAAGTACAGCAAGCTGTCAAATAAAGCCATTGCTCTGAGATAAATATTTCTTTAATATTTTGCTGAATAAGTGTGGAGAAAATGGCAGTGTAACACCCTATCTTGTCTGTGACAAAAACTATTTTGAGTTTCCATTAAGCCAATATTAAAATGCATCAGCTGCATGCAAGATTACAGTCATGTTTACATCCCTGAAGCCAATATACAATATTACTCTCTACTAGAGAACAATAGACATTCAGTGAGCCCTACCACCATCAACACTCGCACAAAAACCAACCACAAGGGAAATATGTAACCCTCACATGAGTATTCATGTCACGTCACCACTACATTAAAGCTGATGATACACAGAGCAACTTTTAGAGCAATCGTGCCAGGGCAACGTTGCCGTCAATGGTAATGAGTAAAGATTACTACCGTAATCCCCTTCCCTCACCACTATCCATTCAAAACATAGTTGGACTTGCCACTAGCAAGACTGCCCAGCAACATTGCTCAAAATGTTGCCTCGTGTATCATCAGCTTTAGGGTCAAGTCTAGCAACAACCAAAATAATTCAAACAACCAAAGAAAAATATAACTACAACAAACCACTGCACATACTGCAGCAGAAATTAGCACCCAGCAAACAAGCAAAAAACAAAGTGCAAAAGCAAGCAAAGAAGTGTCGTCAGCCCATTGCATAAGCACACAAACTAAGCAAAGCCAAGACATCAGCTCATAACATGCACATGAGCAAAAAGTAGAAATTGGGCACTTACCTTGGTGAAGCAGAGTACTGATACCCAAGTAACCTCTTTGGGGATAGGGTTTTTGCAGTCAGGGCCCCTCAGCTTTGGAACCACATTCCTGAAGAAACTTTATTCAAGCATTTTTATTAATGCTAACACATGGCTTTATTTCCAACATGTCTTATTTATTTTCTATGTTGTTTGTGTTATATTATTCTAGAGGTACTTGATACCATTTTATTTTTTGTATAATTTTTAATTGAGTGATTTGATTTGCCTCATTGCAGTTGTTAAATGTTGTAATCCTGATTAAACCATATATCACGTTGTAACCTTGTTCAAAAAGTTGTTCAAAAAGTGCTGTAAAAACAAAGTTTATCATTTTTATGGTCTACCCTGTGTGTGGCACAAGCCATGTTGAGGTTCCCATCAAGCCAACATTTCACAACTGCATAAATCAGCAGCATGAAAGAATCAAAAAGCAAGTCAGACAACAGTTAAAATAATGCCACAACTTACCATTGTACATTCTGCACATACGTAGATGACAGCAGAAGAAATAAGCAGCCAAGCATAAAGCAGCAAAGCAAGCCAAGCGTCCATATTGCGAAGCACAAAAACAGACTAAACAAAGCCAAGGTGACAATCACTACATAGACATAAGCTTAAGAGAGACAATGAAAAACAATAAAGCAAGCTGCCTTCTGACAAAACAGTGACTTTCTCATGAAGTAAATTGTACAGAGAGATAACAATGTGATTGGGTTGCATGCAAGACCACAGTCATGTCTGCATCTATAAAGCCGACATATACTATTACATTCTACAAGAGACCAATAAGAAACCCGTAAGCTGACCAACAATATCCACCACCTCCATCTGCAAAAAAAGACAACCATAACAGAAATAGGCATGTTCTTCAATAAAACCATTACACATACTACACATAGATGACAGCAGTGGAAATTAGCAGCCAGCAAACACAAAACAGGCCTTCAACAAAAAAAGCTGCATCAGCAGCCACACCGTCAAGTACACAAACAGTAAATGAACAAAGCCAAGATAGCAACTTCTGATATGCATGTTAGCAACAGCAGTAAACAGAGTGCTGATACCCAAGTAATCTCTTTAGGAAGAGACGCAGCAGTCCCAAGCTGCAGAAGTCACACACTGAAAACTTTAGCTTTCGGCTTGAAGCAGCCTTTTGAGGCCGAGAGCGGATATCACAAATGGCTCCTCCAGTAAGCCGTCTCAACCCAAAATTTTTGGACTGTTGGCTGTGTGAATATTAAGTCTGGAGAAAATGTGAACATGACAACCTACCTTGTGTGTGAAAAATAGCCATGTTGAGTTTACCATGAAGCCAACATTACAGGGAAATGATTTAAATGGGGTGCATAAAAATAAATTTATTTTTTTTTACAAAGTCATGGCGAAAAACCAGGCAAATATGTTGAAGACCCTAATGCTCAAACATGAATATTCACATTTCACAATGTCATCAATCAACAGCATTAAAGCATCACATGACAAGTCAGACAACAACCCAAACAACGCCAAATAAATACCACTGCAGCAGCCAGCAGAGAAGCACAAAACAAGCATAAGACACTAAAGCCGGACAATAAATTTCCAAGCTTGCAAAGAGAGGAGTGAAGTAAACCATCACATTGCTTTGAGTTGAATATTTCTGATGATTTGCTGTGTGTGGGGAAAATGTGAATATGGCAACCTACAAAAAAAAAAAAAAAAAAAAATTCACAGTGAGTTTCCATGAAGCCAATATTACAGCTAATTTATTGTGTCAACAAGCACGACTGCAGTCATGTTTACATCTTTGAACTGAACATACAATATTACTCTCTACTAGAGACCAGCAGGCAACAAGTGAGCCCTCACAACCATAACACTAGCAAAAGATAACTACAACAATCCTCAAACACTGACAGCATGAAAGCAACGTAATGAAAGAAAAAAATATATATAAAAACAATCTGGAACAACCACTAAAAGAAAAATAAGCTAAAAGACAACCACTGCATTTAGCATTAAAACTGCATTAAACATCAATATTACAACCATATTGTCAAGCACACAAAGACTGACTGGATAGACCCGAGATGACCATCAGCACATGGATATGAGTTTAAAAGAGAGAATGAAAGAAACATGCATAAAAACGCCAAAGCAGTGTTGGCAGCCAAACTGTCAAGCACAAAAACACTGCCTGACAACATGCCAGTTAGCAGCAAACAGCAACAAATGTGCACTTACCTTTGTGAAGCGTGGCACAAGCATTGAGTATTCCTCCACAAAACCATCCTAAAGCAACATTTTTGACACTTTTGCTTTGCTGTTGGCAGGTGAGCTAGCTTAAAAAACACAAAATGCTACCTGAACAGCAGCAGGTGTTTTCAACAATGTCATGGCAAAGGATGAGTGGGTGGAGCATCCTAATTAAGGCTTGGATCCCCCCCCCAAGAGGCAAAAGCAACAGTTGAGGGGGGTCTTTCTTACATGTGATTGTAACTATTACAATATATTTCCCATATTCATGCCCTGTATTCAAGAATCTTGAAATACGATTTCAGACACCCCTAAAATGGATCATACCATTTTGTAACCCTGACGTTAGTTGGCCATCTTTAATCTACCTGCATAACTGGTAGCTGCTCTAGTGGAGTGCGAATGGAGACAGTGGAGGTTAATGTCAGTAGCTATCTAGCTTCTTCAGTATACTTAACTTTGCTACCTTCAGAGTTTCGTACTTAGTATTTCTTTAATTTAAAATGAGCCATCTGATGTTAGCTAGCTGATATCCCACCATATCATTTCATTACCACTATAAAATATTCATATTTTTTTTATCCAATTGTTAGCTAACACCGGTGCTTAAGCATGAGCAGTGAAATTGAGGATTAGTTATTGTAGATATACACTGCTCAAAAAAAAAAAAAGGGAACACTAAAATAACACATCCTAGATCTGAATGAATGAAATAATCTCATTAAATACTCCTTTCTTTACATAGTTGAATGTGCTGACAACAAAATCACACAGAAATTATCAATGGAAATCAAATTTATCAACCCATGGAGGTCTGGATTTGGAGTCACACTCAAAATCAAAGTGGAAAACCACATTACAGGCCGATCCAACTTTGATGTAATGTCCTTAAAACAAGTCAAAATGAGGCTCAGTAGTGTGTGTGGCCTCCACGTGCCTGTATGACCTCCCTACAACGCCTGGGCATGCTCCTGATGATGTGGTGGATGGTCTCCTGAGGGATCTCCTCCCAGACCTGGACTAAAGCATCCGCCAACTCCTGGACAGTCTGTGGTGCAACGTGGCGTTGAGACATGATGTCCCAGATGTGCTCAATTGGATTCACGTCTGGGGAATGGGCGGGCCAGTCCATAGCATCAATGCCTTCTTCTTGCAGGAACTGCTGACACACTCCAGCCACATGAGGTCTAGCATTGTCTCGCATTAGGAGGAACCCAGGGCCAACCGCACCAGCATATGGTCTCACAATGGGTCTGAGGATCTCATCTCGGTACCTAATGGCAGTCAGGCTACCTCTGGCGAGCACATGGAGGGCTGTGTGGCCCCCCAAAGAAATGCCACCCCACAACATTACTGACCCACCGCCAAACTGGTCATGCTGGAGGATGTTGCAGGCAGCAGAACGTTCTCCACGGCGTCTCCACGTGTCACGTCTGTCACATGTGCTCAGTGTGAACCTGCTTTCATCTGTGAAGAGCACAGGGCGCCAGTGGCGAATTTGCCAATCTTGGTGTTCTCTGGCAAATGCCAAACGTCCTGCTTGGTGTTGGGCTGTAAGCACAACCCCCACCTGTGGACGTCGGGCCCTCATACCACCCTCATGGAGTCTGTTTCTGACTGTTTGAGCAGACACATGCACATTTGTGGCCTGCTGGAGGTCATTTTGCAGGGCTCTGGCAGTGATCCTCCTGCTCCTCCTTGCACAAAGGCAGAGGTAGCGGTCCTGCTGCTGGGTTGTTGCCCTCCTACGGCCTCCTCCACGTCTCCTGATGGACTGGCCTGTCTCCTGGTAGCGCCTCCGTCCTCTGGACACTACGCTGACAGACACAGCAAACCTTCTTGCCACAGCTCGCATTGATGTGCCATCCTGGATGAGCTGCACTACCTGAGCCACTTG
>NC_060171.1:9635113-9647895 GCF_021292245.1 Micropterus dolomieu
ATTGCCTTGGTTTATCAGATCAAATGAAGCCAGTGGCAAGGAATCTTGGTGTCTGGTTTGACAGTGATTTGTGTTTTGAGCAGCACACCACAAAGCTGTTCTTATCATCCTAGAAATATTTCTAAAATCCAACCTTTTTTAACTTTTAAAGATACTGAGACCATTTTACACGCTTTTATTTCTTCACGTTTGGACTATTGTAATAGTCTGTTTTCCTGCCTGAATCGAAAATCTATTGTTCGGCTACAGTATGTCCAGAATTCAGCTGCCAGGCTTTTAACTAGAATCAAGAAACGTGATCATATCACTCCTGTTTTGGCTTCGTTACACTGGCTCCCAGTATGTTTTAGAATTGATTTTAAGATTTTACTGATTACATTTGAGGCTTTACATGGTCTCACCCCTTGCTATATTGCTGACCTACTAGTACCTTATATACCAGCTCGTAACTTGAGATCCTCAAGTAAGGGGCTTTTAGTGGTCCCACCCGGCTGAAACTGAGAGGAGACAGAGCCTTTGCAGTTAGGGCACCGAGGCTCTGGAAAAATATACCCGAGGAAATTAGGTCGGCTGAATCAGTAAACTCTTTTAAATCCCTTGTTAAAACATACTTTTATCGTAGAGCATTCCCTGATTTTACCTGATTTTATTTGAAGTGTATTTTGAAGTGACTTTTGTTTCTTGTATTGTTTTATATATGTTTTTATGTCATAACTGCTTTATGTAAAGCGCTTTGTAACGTTGGTTTCAAAAGTGCTCTATAAATAAAGATTATTATTATTATTATTATTACTATAACATGTAACCCAAATAAAATCATTAGAAATACAACATAGATTTAGCCACAACCTTTTTGCAACCTTTTTTTTCAAGAAAACCATACAAAACACAAACATACCATGATAAGAGATTCTTTTGTAAATACACAATGTACCTAAGATATATAAACATGTCCTAGGATAACAAAAAGAAAAGGCATATAACTAGTTTTAGAGAGACTAGAGAAAAAGTAGGGAGAAAACTCCATTCAGCATAAAATTAAATACAAGTTTTGAGTTTTCATTGATACATTACATCATCATAACGGATAAAGATAAAGAAAAAGGACACAAAAATTAATGAGGCCAAATTGTCATTTCCCACTCTCTCAGCAGGGAAATAGGTAAATATGGCGTATAAGGTTTCATGGAAAATACAACATTTACCTTGAAATCAGGCTGAAAACAAAGAGACAACTCACTGTTTCCCCTGAAATGCAGTGGGATAATGATATTTGATTACCTGTGTCTGGTAGAAGGTCTACAGGAGTTTCACTGGATTAAACATTCTAGTCACTCATTTTCACATGTGATACATTTTTAATTCTGGAGCTCTAGAACGAAAAGCCGCAAGTGACGTCAACACCACGCAGCTAAATAATACATCCCAAGGTACTCATACACTGAACATCTCTAGAGAGAAGTGTAAGGCAGGAGTAAATCTCCCTCAGGTCAAAATAGAAGCCAAGTCATGTATGTCTTCAGTACATGTGCAAAACTGTTATAATGTTGACCAGGCACACATCCTGACTGGAAACATCACAAACTGGATTGTTAAATAAAGGAAACTATAACTACATCTCATTAAATAAGTCTACCTTGTACCTTGTCTTGTACATTAACATAAAGATACTGACTTGGTGTCATCACAGTATCTGAATGTTTGAACAAATGATTTGCTCTGTAAAGAACATTCACCATTAAAATCAGCATCAAATAAAAACTAAATGCCCATCGAGGTCTATTTACATCACAAGTTTCCATGTTGACCTCATCACAAGCCAAATTGACATTGAAATGCATGTTACTGTTACAACCTCAACTGAGGAATTTAAGGTACCCTGTGGAGTTTGGCCAGTAGCAGTTCTGTGGAGCAATGTTTTGATGAACAGGTACCCATTTTAGAGGTATCTTCCATGTTCTGATTGTACAATATGAGGAGGCCCATAACAGCCAATGAGAGTGAGCTGACCAGGAAGCACCAATGTGTTGTCTGTTTGCTCATGCTATAAAATTTATAAGCCATGCTGATTCTTCTCAGCCATGACTTCATCCACAGTTTTATTCTTGTTTTTGTGCAAAACGTGGCTGATGACGACAATGGAATCCCCACTCTGAAATTGTTTGGTATAAACTCCAGGTGTGTGGTCCTGCGTCTTGACTGAATTTGAGATAATAAAAATCATTCTATAATTATGTCTGTGGTATCCCACACTTTTAAAATCGTTAAAGATTTGAAAATCCTCCAGTGTGCACCAAGCCTTTATTTCATTAGGCAAAAGTGACTGGACAAAGTCTGTGAACTGGCTGCGGTGGCTGCAACGTTTTCCTCAGGGGCAAGTGTCAAAATTACATCCACAAAAAGTGCTTCTTTTTGCCTCTGAGATTTTCAGACCTTTGAGTGACTCACAGTGACACCCTTTGTTTTTAAAAGGCACTGCAGCTGGTTTGCGGATGCCTGCTGAAGCCATCTGATTCCAGAACTTTTTGTACCTACTCATTACGACACCAAAATATGTGACAGTAGGCACCAGGTTTGAAAATACTATAATGCAAAAAACCCTACCTGCAGACCTTTGTAGGTGCAAGACATACCAGCACTCATAACATTGTCCGTGGCAGTTGCCTATATCAATGCTTAATTTTTGCAAAATCCTCAAAATTGAATTAAACAAGGCTTCACCTGTGTAGCTCACAATGGGCAAGAATTTCAAAACGCTCTTTAACACAGCCCTCTGGGGTATGCATAACGCAGGATGAAAGTAAGTTGGCCCACATGTGTTGTATCCAGTGTAGTCCACACTAATCCAAAAGTACTTGGTTATTTTGACATGGCTCACAACTTGACAAAGCACATTCTGACCTTTTTATGTGCACAAACTCCTCGCACACAGTTCCTGAAAAATATAGAAGAATTTCTCACCCGGAGCTTCCATACTTTTACTTCCTAATTTTAAGAATGGATCTACTTGACTGATAAGCTCCAAAATTCCCATCATTGGACTGTCCAAAGGTCTCAGTGTGACCCAGCAAAGAAGATCATGCTTTGCTAAGAATTTCACAACATCAACAACTCGCTGCAAAACCAATAATCCATGTTTAGCACTCTCGTTGATGAATGGCAACATGGACTTTCTCTGGATATGTTTCCTCTCACTGAATCCCTTTATATATGATGATTTTTCATTTGCATCTCCAGATGCAAATTTGTTACTCCAGAGAGTAACATAGCCAATCTCTTGGAACTGAATTAAAATTTTCCTTGGTGTTTACAGGTCAGCATATCTGTTTTAGTAGTAAGCAGTAAGCATGAATAGTGTCATCAGTTTAATCTTTCCAGTTATCAGGGTGTGTGTTGTACGAACCCGGTTTTGTATTTTTTAAAATAACTCCTGGTCTTGCTTTTCTTTGTTCTGGTCCTTTCGCTTTTAAGTATCGCTGCCATGTCTCCTAAATGCTTGGTGAACAATTTACCCTTTGTAATGCTGGGATCCTGGGCTGCAGTCCAGGAAAACTTGTGCATTAAATTGCCAATGGTTATAGGTTTGGCAAATTCTGGTAGAATACTTGCCATGTGAAGGGAGGATGTGGGCATATAAACACTACCACTTGTTGATTCTTAACACGGACAATTGCTGCGAGATATCTGTTATAACATACATTAAATCTACACAGAGTTGAAATATTTGATAAAAAAAGACGGTGAATGGGCCAAAATGTCTTGCTAAAGGGCACTTTGCTTCAAAGAACTTGTTAATAATCAGCAGTGAGCAGGTCATCCAACATTTTGTTGTAACAACATTGGCCTTGAGATGAGGCAGAATGTCGGTCCTCTAACAGTGCTCAGCAGGTGCAAGCCCAAGTGAATGACCAGCCAACATGGCGGAAGACCAAAAAATGGAGGCTATCATGAGGCTACTGACAATTTGACCTCTGCTGTACAGTTCCAAACAGATCCCTTTGAGAGCAGCCTGTATTTGAAGGCAACAATGCATTTGTGATGGAAAAACATCGGGGGGTAGCGGGCAGCCACAGCTAAATCTACAAACACCGGTGCAAAGTTTGGAGGTTTGTTGAGTTTCTTTGTTGCTTGCTTGTGCTGGAAGCTGCTCTTTGGGGTCCAAAATGGATCTATTGTGGCAGTATGGCACCACCTATTGAGTTTCTACCATTTGCCTTGTGTGTGTTTTGATTCACTTTAACAAAGAGATGTATTCACTCTGATTCAAACACAATGAATGCCAGTATGTGACAACTAAATATAATGTGAGTCAGTTTTCGTAATATGGAGTTGGACCCAAGCACAAAGGATTTAAATTCCCTCCACTGGTAAGAATCAAGGCAAAAAACAACAATGGCTACTACAGACCAGGAACAAAAGTGGCCAATAACTACAGTTAAACGCAAATCACTTTCAACTACTGGAGAGGCATGAATGACTGAACTGATGGTTGCCTGGCCAAGGCTCAACAAACCAGACCTGGAACATGTGTAATACCTACAGTACCTATAACTAAATGCCTGGTCACACCAGCAAGCTAGTTAGCTTGGTTGCTCAAGAGACAATAAGATTTCCAGATTTTTTAAAGGGACACATTTGAACCTCCTCACAATCATTTACAAACCATTTTTTTTTTGTGGAGCAGTTTATACACAGCTAATAAGTTTCCATTAGCTTCCTCTGTTTTGGACACAACATTTTCCCTGAAAAGTCAGCAATGTCAAGAGAGTCTGCTATTGGTCAATAACTTAAAGTTATGCATAAGTTCAGTCTGAAATAAAAAAAAACATTTGTTTAAAAAGCTGGTGTTGCCAGGTCTTAGATACATCAAGGCAAACCATTCTAACCAGCCAACACAAATGACAGAAAGTACCCTGGACAGCACCAGGATCAGCACCCTGGACAGCGGTCATAAAGATTTTGTGGCTGAAAAATTATTGGCTTTTTAATTGGGATTGTTCTAAACAGTGAGGTCAATAGACAGTTTCTTCTAACCATTATGTTTAATTCCTTTACTCTCTAAATTAATTTACATATATACTCCTTTAAACATACACATTTTGAATCCAAGGTTCAAAATGTACAGCTGTTGTAATTTTGTAATATCAACAGTTAACAGGAAATAAAAGTGGAACCAAGCTGTTTGCTACTGATGCATTTCCAAAGAAGGTTTACACATATTCTATATGTGCTAATAAAAAGCATGATGACAGTTTGAAGCTTAATAAATAAAAATAAAAACATGCATTTAGAGTATAATTCTTACCCACACTCACCAGTTTCTGAAAATAATCCCATGCAGCAGGACGGCAGAATTATGCCTAAGGAACAGCAGAGAGCTCAAACAGCCCTGCATACTATATATGCATGTTAGATTTCTGCCACCCTTCTGTTCATCTTCTGCTCTGTATGCACTTCTGTTTATTTATGTACATCAAAGCACCACTAACATTTCTTGCTTTTTGCAAGCAGCGGGTTGCCCATCTTTTACTTTGGATTAAACGCTGGCCCACTTTGGAGGTCCCATTGTTTATTCATTCATTCAAGTATAATTATTGAGAAAACAAACAGACAACAATGGAACACAGTTACATTCAAGAGTGGAGTAGTTTGTTATCATGGTCTTAAAATGACCTATAGGTATAATTGTTGTTTTAATGTGTGTTGGAAAATGTGTGTGCAGCATGTGTGCGTGTGTGTGTGTGTGTGTGGGGGGGGGGGGGGGGGGGGGGGGGGGGGGGGGGGGGGGGGGGGGGGGGGGGGGGGGGGGGGGGGGGGGGTAAGCACTTACATGGTGGGGTGTGTGTTACACCTTTTAGAGAGATTCATTATCTTGGCTCAGCTCATTAACCTCTGAATGGATTTGCTTTATCAAAAGAGCTATGCTTGTGAGCTGTTCCACATATTGTGTCCACGTGCAGGGATCCTTGTGGAGCAGCTCAACTGAAAGAATATCTAATTAAACAATCAGGTTTCAATTCTTTCTGTATTTGATGCCAAGTCAGGCATACACTCTGCACTGGAGGAAAGGATTTTGAGTAGAGCATTAAAGGAAATGTATGTCTTAGTTGTTCTCCATTTGCCCGACTTCTCTCTCTCTATCATTTTTAATGATGTTGTTTAAATGGAAATTCCTTGCAGACCTAAACAAAGACTATCCAGTCCCCCGGTCATTGTAAGAAATATGGCCACTTAACTGAATATCCACTAAGGCACATGTTGTATTCCTATCACCTCTCATTATGCTGGAAAGAATTCAGTTCTCAGCCTCGTTGTTGCTGTGGTTTTTGTCACACCAGATGGAAACCGAGAACTACTCTTTGATCTGACCATAGAGAGAGGCTGCTACTTGATTTGTCCAAACTGTAAAAATGTCTATGTAACATGATGCCTGCTGTTGAAACCATTGAACTAACAAAGGTTTCAAGGTTTAAATGTTGTATTTTCTGTAAAAAAATGAAAAAAATAAAAAATCACTGCAAGGGAAATAGTGTGTAGGAGTTTCTTTTTGCACAGTGGAAGGCAACTTCACTGTTGATGATGATGCTGGAAATTGTTTTTTATATTAAGTGGCTCATACAGAAAATGACAGCGACCTCCTTTGCAGCTGCTGTCAACATACAACATGTGTAGGGTGTTCAAATGGGCTTCAGAAAGTGTTAAGTAAAATCAGATTAACGCTATTAACGATTTTAAACATGGCTTAATTTCATTGCGTAAAAGCACATTTGTTCTCAGATGTGGCTGTAATGTGCACACAAATGTGAGAAGTGACACAGTGCTGGGTTAGTAACATAAGAAAACATCACTGATTGCTGAATGTGAATACATTTTTTTTCAAATTGTAGACAGACATTGTAGTCATCTGTTTCAGCTTGGAATACCAAAGCTCTCAACAGCAATAATAATAGTTCAACTGAACTGCTTTCTCATCAGCTTTTATCCCCAACATGCTAAATATATATGATCTTGGAAAACGTTTGTGAAGTGAAAATGTACATGAGAAAACTTGTTAGCTTTATAAACAATTTAAACAAAATGAGAAGAAGAAATAGAAAGCGAAGAAATCTGCATGTTGTGAAGAAAAAGACTTCTCGACGATCAGATTTGGAGTACGATTTTAATATCAAGTCCAAAGGTAATCCGGATAAATCACATCACAGATAAAATCGTGATAAGAAATGCATGTTAATGCCAGGCACAAAAGGAGGCACACTGGTCTCCCTGACAACCACAACGGATGGTCGGGATCAACCGTGTGAGTAGCTGAACATCTGTAATTGCTTGATGAGTAAGCCATCCTGAGTATTGGAAATTTTGTCTAGCATTCAGTAACCTTCAGCAGATATCACTCCCATTCAGTAATAGGCCACCCTGACATTCAGACACTCTGTTGCTGCAGGAATCTCATTACCACAGTTGGATTATGTTGCTTTCTACATTTTATTGAATGTGAGAGTGCAGTGTTTTTCGCATATTGTCTCATGCAGCTGAACTCCTTCTGAATCACTTGCTCTTAGAGTATAACCCCCAGGTCAAATTCAGGCCAACACAACACACAACACGAAAACTAGGTTTCAAGAATGTTCCATTAAATCAATTATACGACTTCTTAACATTTACCTCTAGTGGTACGTGGCCATGCAGATAATTAGCACTTAATTTACCAAGGTTTTTGATGTAGCGATTTCTCCCACCAACCCAAAAGAATGAGAAGGTGAATGAAATGCTGTTTGCAATGCCCACAGAAGGGAAAAACAAGGTATGGTTAGGAGTGGGCAAAAACTGGACTTGGGTTGTGGAAAGATAATGGTTTGGGTTAAAATAAATTAGATTTTTTTTTTTTTTAAACCCATCTTGGTTTGGATCATGGTTGTGGAAGAAACCAATTTTTACTGTCTGTCCCATGTTTAGTTAACCCATCTATGTACCTCCTCCCTCTGTGAACTTTATGCCTCTATAATGATCATGGTCACCCTGTTTCCTCCTTTCCTCCCAACAGACCACAGGCATGATACCTGAAGGTTTTGTCACTTTAACAACACTGATGCAGTGGCTTTTCTTCGATACCACTAGAGGTAAGTGTGAAAATATGCTTAATTCAGGTGAACTGACCCTTTAAGACATGATTTAAATATGATTGAGTGGTTAATTTGAGAAACCCTGGTTAATTACAAGGCACATTAACAACACCCTGATGATGCAATGACTAGAAAGTTTTATTACATTTCTAAATAATGCACTTTAAATCTTGATACTTGGCCCATATGCTTCATCCTGCTGAGTTACTCTTTGATGAATGCAAATAGAGTTTTTCGGACTATATTGTTAGATTATTATTTGACATTATTGTTATGCCATATTGTATCTCACTTTACCATAAAAAGCATACTTTGCTGATGGGGGGTGTTGGCATGGCTGCTAAAGATCTCAAGATCTGCCCTAGAGGATATATGTGAAACCAAGACCACAAACCACAAAGCCATAGCTTCCTTTAGGAACCACTCAACAAAACTATGCAATAATGGCCAGTACTGGGGCCAATCAATTATTAATGTCGTCATGGGGTAGTGGTATGTATATAACAGTGGGGGAGAGGGACAGCTTGATTTAATACTCTGTCAAACATAAATAAAAGTGCCTTGGGCAGAAATGATAACAACAATGCGAGGCAGGTTGGGGAAGGGTCTGTGTGCGGTGCTCCTCTCATCTGCATAAGAATCAGAGTTCTATTCTCATCATCTTGCTGCATAACATGCTGTTGCCGCCGGCCATACCCAGAGATGAGGTGTAACATTAACGCATGAGGAGGCCAATCTCAGTCCCATGCGCTGCCGTTCTCATGCTGGGAGAGAAGACTCCGAGTCGATTTGATTGCTGCATAAAGAGCGCGAAAAAACCCAAAGGCCCAGAGGTTCCTTTGCATTTTATGTATGTACATGAATTGAAATCGACTCAAAAGTAGTAATTATTTGTCTTTTGTACATTTACTAAAAGAAGTATCCCTTGTATTCCAATATAATGTTCATGGCACTCTGTGGCTTATGTTTTTCTATCACACCTGAAGATTTACATTTCCCTGCCATTTTTGGGGAGCTTGTTATGACTCCTACAGCGTAAATTTAATGTTGTACTGTTACAACAACTGTGTACTGCCAAGGACACAGGAGTGGCCTGTTTCAGATCAGATGGCCACTGGTTATGATCTGACTACATCTAGGAAAGGAGGAATAAGTGAACCAGGCTTTCCCCTCTCTTAATAAATATTGCTTAAGTGCCTTTGGGCAATCTCACAATTCTGAAATTTGTATATATTAAAAATCCAACGTATAAATGCTTCATAAATTAGAATGAATGCTTAAGAATTTAGGATTTTTTATTACCTTTTACAATAAATGTCCATCTGCTAAGTACTGTGTGTATTATGTTAAAGGTAGCATATGAAGCCCAGGCATTGGGAAAATCCCTGAACAATAACACAGGACAAAATGAAGCACTTTTGAAGGCTTAAAAACAGAATGGAATAATGTGTATACTCTAATCTGAAACTGGTGTAAAGGTGGGGTATGCTTGAAACAAAATAGCACGTACAAAGTGGCAAATCTTTCAGTTCCGGATGGCCAAAGGCGGGGCAAAAAGCCTGCCATCACAGAGAGAGGGAAGACGCAATAATCATACAAATGGGAATAATAGTACACATTTTCTGACAGTCTCCCCTCAAAGGCATTCATGGTGTTGCACTTGTTTGTACACAGAATAAGTGAAGTACTTCAAAGAAGAATGAAGTAAAAAGGCTTGAGAGAGAAGTTCAAATCAGTCAGTTTTGCACAGTTACAAAACTTGTCAGAGTCGGCACCCTCCAATTCCAACAATCGAAAGGTGTCGGGGGAGGTGATTCCAGACACTGTTGGATCATCTAACAAGCACTTTGTTTGAAGCCTACTGACACCTTTACATGGCGAGAAAGTATCAAATGTTATGTATTTGAGAGAAATTGAAGGAGACCTTTTATGCTTTTCCACATTTTATGACTTACAATGTTGGATGTTCATGTTAAACATGGCCAAAGCTTAAAAAAACGAGGTGAAAGTATGTAAAAGTGAGCAAAAACATCAGATTTTCTCCTGTTCTGAAGGCTCTTTTTCTACCAACGGTAGTAATATGTAATACCGAGCCAGGGTTCCATATATGGTCATTTGCTCCCACAACAATGGCACAGCGACTCTCAGTCTGCTTCAGTTCGCCAATCAGAAGACAGTGGGCTTTGAGAGGTTGGCCTTAAAGAGACAGGAGCATCTACAGCTTGTTTCGGACAGAGGCTGAAATGAAAGCCTACATGAAGAGTCAATATAAGAAAAAAACTTTTTTTGAACTTTGAATCATGCAAAGCTACAATATAGGACTGGAAAAGCAGTATAATAGGTCTCCTTTAAAAGATTGGTTTAAATAGCAACATTCACGTTGGTTTGTGATCTTATGTCAATTCTTAATGACACCATTTTAAGACTATTAAAGACAATAATATTTCCCCTAATTACTCAAGTGTTCTAGTCTCTGCTTTTTTTGTTTTACAAGTTAACATCATAACAGCAGCTGTGAGAGTTTCTCACAGCTGCTCTAGACTAAACGAACACAAACTTAAGATGAAGAATTCATTGTGCAATTTCATCCCCTTAGCACCAATATTGAGGTTGCACCCAAATTTTGTTAAAATTTACATGAATATAATATCATTTAGTTGATATACAACGTTTAATACACTTAATTCACTGAGAATTTATTTTTTTTCTGTGAAAGTGTCAATATTCATTTTCAGATGGACCTTGTGCCAATTCATTCTGCACACAGTGTTTCAGCATGCTGTTTGGTTTAAAGTGGTGAGAGCAGAAGATGACAGTCGGGTGCATTACACCGTGGGATGACTTTGGAAAAAGAATGACAAAAAGTGACAAGGCAACAGCCGACTTTAACATTTGTCCTCTGCAAATGTTACAGTCCTCTCTCTCTGAAGCAATCGGCAGCAAACAAGTCACTTTATTTTGACATGTAATTGCAGCACCAGTTGTTGGTCAAGCATTGACATTCTGAAACTGCCAGAAAAACCCCCACAGTCCTTAAAGTTTGTTGATGAAGAAGAGAGGAGGTCAATAAAGAAGAACAATGCTGGATAGGATACAACGCAAAATTCAATGATGAAAGATCAATTGGAATGATTAACAAATACTAACAGAGGACTTTATTAACATGTAGCATCTTCATACAGTAAGAAGCAGGCCCATGAAGACAGAAGATAGGACAAGATTCCCTGGAGTCAATACTCTGATAGTGGAGCCTACAGTTGAATGATGAAAACTCCATGGTCAAATCTCTCTAGGACAGTCTGGCCTGGTTTTGATTGTTAGTGGCAGAGAGTCTGCCACTTCCGCACTGGATTTAAATTGTCTACCTACACAAGAGGGATTCACAGGAAATGATGCAGCATGTAATCCAGCATCACTGTTTGCAATTTTATCTGATTGATATCATCCCTCAATGATTTCTGTTCACTCTCTTACAGCCACATCAGCACCGTATTAAGTTACAGCTAATGCAAACCGAACATTTCCTAATGCTCCTGGTTTGCATTGAAATCCTTCAACTAGATGAATAGCTGCAGGAAACAGGCTGCACACGTCCAACTTCTAAGTAAGTTAAACAACTCTTGTTACCGGTACTGTGCTCTGCTTCTGTGTGGGAAATTACTCACGCTGTGCACAGCATCGAATCTGATCGCGGTGGCAATTATATTTGTGGACTTCTTTATTTTAACAATGTAAGTTTCCTTCGTTGCACTATAATCAGAGATATCAGTTACTCCTCTGTTGTACTTCTGACAAAGTAGCTGCTCAAGAAGTGTTTGCTGTATTATGAAACCACATTTGCTGTTACCACAGTAACCACTTGTGTCGCCAAACGATCCAGGTCTGAAATTTTCAATTACGACACTTCAGTTGCTCTGATGACAACTTTTTGTCGGTACAAAACATAGCATATTTCCAGTGGAAATTAGTGCTGCGTGAAAGTGTGTTTTGCTGTCTGTAACAGTGTCTTTTTTGATGCCACCTCTATGAGTTGCCAAAGCCAGAAACTTCAAAGCCCATAGGGTTTTTTAAGAGCAGCATCCAGCAACTGCTTGGTAATAATAATAATAATAATAATCCTTATTTGTAGAGCACTTTTCAAAAACAAGTTACAAAGTGCTTTAACAAGTGTAAAGAATAATACAAAAAAAAGATAAGAGCATGAAAATTTAATATAAAATTAGTAAAATACAATAAAATAAAAGGGATAAAATAAAGTCAAATAAGATCAGGAAAAGCTCTCCTATAAAAGTATGTTTTAAGAAGGGACTTAAAAGAGTTCACTGACTCAGCCGACCTGATTTCCTCGGGCAGGCTGTTCCAGAGCCTCGGGGCCCTGACAGCAAACGCTCTGTCCCCTTTAGTTTTCAGTCGAGACTCTGGAACAGACAACAGACCTCTGCCCGAGGATCTCAAGGTACGTGCTGGTGCGTATGGGACTAAAAGGTCAGAAATATAACAAGGCGAGAGGCCATGAAGAGCTTTAAAAGTGATCAATAGAATTCAATAGAAGTCAATTCTAAAACATACTGGGAGCCAGTGTAATGAAGCTAAAATAGGAGTAATGTGGTCATATTTCTTTGTTCTGGTTAAAAGCCTGGCAGCTGAGTTCTGGACAGTCTG
>NC_060171.1:9647995-9667603 GCF_021292245.1 Micropterus dolomieu
CTTACTAGCTTTAGATGTAGGCCTAACCTTTAGAGGAGCAGTAATATTTAGTGACGACAAGCAGATATGATTGAAGTGATCGACCAGATTGTTGGTGTTGGAATCAGACAGGTGTTGGCTTTGGCTCTGAAAGAATGCGCAAAACTTTGAAACACTTTGTTCATTAAAGATGCGACAACACACGGAGCTTGGTGAGGCGGCATGAGTAACAGGCGAATCGCAGCTAAAAACAATACATCTGTGGTCAGATATGGTCATGTCCACTAATTCCACAGAGGAAATGCTGACACCCAGGGTAAAAACCAAGTCCAGTGTATGACCACGGTTATGTGTTTGTCCTTTGACATGTTGTTTGAAGTTAAAAGAAGTGGCCATATTTAAAAAGTCAGTTGCATTAAGATTGGTGGGGTCATCAACATGAATATTAAAATCGCCACAAAGAACAATTCTGTCATAATTTAAAACGTGTGAAGGTTGTGATGATGTTTGACATTGTGGAATTGTGCAAACCTGGAGAGGCTGGGAATGTGCTAATAAAGGTCAATGAAAGAAGAAGAGATTTGAAATTCACCAATGGAATAGTAAAGGTAAAATGTGAGAGGTTGTCCATACTTACTTACCTAACATGGGTTAACATAAGTTGTAGTATATCAGTGTTATATGCCGAGTGCTGACTTCTCTGGTACATTTTGTACTTACAGACATTTTTGATTTGTGTCTTGGTTTGTTTTGTCAACCATAGCTCTTGTCCGTTCACCTCCTGTCTCACAGTTGTCTCTTTCAGAGACAAGAAATATGTGTGAGGAGGATAGGCCACATGCTTTCCTGAAAAAAAAATGTTATAAAGCCAGAACCCCTTGATTAACGGCAGTGTCATCCATGCAAGGTCGGGTTTTGGTTGTTAGTTGTTATCTTCTAAACTGACTGTCACAGCCTTTTGCCACAGAATGCACAAATAATGCATTTAGAGAAGGAGACGGGCTGCATGCCTCTACAGGGACGGTGGACAAGAGTGATATTAATGGAAACCATTAAAGAAATCTTACATAGAAACACGACCCTTTGGATGGGCAGCTGCAACTGGCACCGAGAAGGCCGGATGTCACATTTCAGCCGGGCACAAGCAGTTTTGTTTGTCGGATTGAGAGGGGGTGAATGAGCACAACAAATTTTCGTGCCACAGTAAATGTCGCCTCTCGGCTTTGCCAGGGTGACCTCTGTGGCCAATTATAGGGGAGGCTAATGCTTTGGCTGACATATCTATTTGAATGGATGAGATGTTTTTCTCATTCGCTGACACAGGAGATCACACGCCTATTATCATCACAATGGCCGTATACACAAGCTTATGTAAATGCCTCCTCACGCAGTAGTGACTGTCAGGCCCGCCGCATATTAGCTTTGTGTTTGGAAGAATGGCGAGTGTGGAGAGAATAGGAGGGATAAATTCAGGGTTGCTTGGATATCACTGCTTGAGCTGTGAAGGCTAAGCACCAAAAGATAAAGCATTCTTTCAGTGGTGTATAATAATATTTAATTAGTTGGTTTGAACTGATTTTGAGGCTGCATTGAGGTGCTGGGGGCATTATAGCTCTGAGGGCTTTAGCTCTGACAGATAAGTCATCAATTTGACTTTTGTGGCCAGAGCATCAAGAGACACTGAGACTCTGAACTGATAATGAACTACTGCAGTCCTGATATAATCAATTTTGCCTTGATCGAATCAATTCCCAAAGTCCAAAAGACTAATTTCAAACATGTTCCCAATGTCATACAAGAAGCAAGAGGCTCCCTGTTGTCCCACATCTCTTCCAGACTCTCCCATTCACTTTCACCAGGCTGAGAGCACCTTGTGGACTGAAGTAGGGCAAGCACATTGGCCTGAGGCGCAGAAAGAAATGGAAAACAGCAGCCTTGCTGCATATCGGACTTGGCAAATAATACAGCTGGTCTAACTGACTCCCCACGGGAAACGACCCTTAATTAGGCTCCTTCATGTTCTTCTGTGCCAGCACCTGAAGAAGGCAGGGAAGAAAAGGCTTCTGTGAGGTTTCAAAGGCGGTGGCAGAGATTTTATCTGTAGGGCCATTCTATGACTCCATTTGTGTTGGCTGGCGATATCCTCTGCTGCCCGCTTCGTTGTTTCTCTGTATGAACATGACTTCCTAATCAGGCTCCAATTAGCTGCATGCATGGTGAAGGACTAGATAGTGAGGAATTTATGTTTGTGTGTGTTTGCGAGCTCAAGCACTGGCAAGTGTGTGTGTCAGCACTGTGTGGTTGTGTTTTGGGTGTTTGTATTGAGGCTGTGAGCTGCTGTCATCCTGTCTGGGGGAAAAGTCAACTGATTTACCCCCTGCTCTCCTCTGTTTGATCCCACTGCTTGCTCAGCCGTGAGTTTGTTTAGTAACCTTTGACCCGCAGATGATAGGACCACATTGATGAGAGCAAACGCATGACAGGTGTTTACAGTGTTTGAATGTAAACACACGCACACACACTCACATACATACAAACACACAATTCATGTACATACATATAATTATATATGATTATATACAGCCTGCAGTGCTCATTTCTGTATTATTTGTGCCTTTTTTATGGTGAAAGCTGTAGCTGTTCCTGAGTCTGGGGAGAGCAGAATACAGTTTCTTAATTTCCAGTTTGTCTCTCCAGGCCACCACCTTGATTAAATAACAATCCAAGAATCTATGGAGAGAGAAGGAGAGGGAGGGGGGCAGTCAAGGGATGTCAAAAGACTGACTGCGATGCTTGTACATACACACTGAGGCATCTGTCTGTCTCTCTCTTCCTGCCCTTAAAGAACCCTCAGTATCCAAAGTACACAGGTCCAGCACTACTTGCCACCTTTCATTCTGTCAAGTGCCAGCCCCTCTTTTTTAATGACCCTCATGCTGCTCCTCCACTTCTTTGAAAGTTCAATCCGGCTCCCCTCACGCACTCAGCCAGTCTCTGGCTGTGATAATTGAAGCCCCTCATCTTTAGAGATGGGCTAATTTGCTGTCTTTGTACCATTTGTTCTCTTCCCTTTTCAAGACATTATTCGCTCCACCTGGCATACTTCAGGATTCCTTGATGTTCCACAGCCCTAGCTGCCCTTCATCTGGTCAGTTCTGACAGTGACGTGCCGCCACTACTGTCACCTACTGCCCTCTGCTGGCCCCATCAGGTATTGCATCAGGTCGCAACACCAACGGTATGCAGTCTTGTTATGAAAAGCAGATTAATCAATCAGTCAATCAACATTTATTTATATAGCACTTTACAGCAACCAACAGGTGTCCAAAGTGCTTTACATCATCCAAGAATAAACAACACTGCATTCAATAAAAGACAAAAATATAAAATAAAAATAAAAAAATTGATGAAATGTAATGGTTGATTTAGCAGTAATAGTTTGGCTTTTGCTTGGTTCCTGTACGTCAGTGGACTGCCTTATTGACTTCCTTGTGGTAACAAAACAGCAATAAAATAAAAATTTGGCAGAAGATTGTCACTAGGCTTGTCCATCTCACACAATGTGTCATTCTCACACAGTGTGATCTTGTATTGGCCCTTTCCTCTTCACATTGTCATACTCAGCAGTTTGTTAGCTATGGTGGGTGAGTAGGCACAGTAGCTCAGTAGTTCTTTTTTAACACAAAAGTCCCACCAGATCTCAAGCTCTATACAATTCAGACTAGCATGAAACAAAAATAATCACAAATTTGAATACCACATTGTGCAGATGGTTCACCCTATGTTTGAGTGACCAAGTCCACTGCAATAATTCCAGTGCTGTGTGTCACCATTTTGCGAATGAGGCTTAAAATAGCTCCAGCCATTTTGGATTTGGCTACCATCAGTGAAGGGGAGGATGTGCTGCAGCTGGCAAAAAGGTTTCCAACAGTGACTATTGAGCCTCCCTGGATATGTGTGTGCACACATACACACTTGTATGCACACACAACACACACACACTTATCCTCACAACTTGGCAGGCCTGCCCACAGACCTGGCCAGGGAATGCAGGCCAGAGAATGACTTTGCTTCTCTGTGTCAGCTGCGGCCCCCCAGCACAGAGGTGGGGGATGAAGGAGGGATGGCTACTATCTTTTGCTAGTGCTACTAATAAGAACAGGAAACCCAGATAAAGGGCTCTCTTTCATGCTGTACCCATAGCCATAATGAGGCCTGGCATCTGATGGATTACCCAGACTTATTTCGCAAAGGCTGCCTCATTTTTCCAGTCGCCCTCCACTACCCTTAGCTCTCCCAGTCGGTTGAACAAAAGCAAGTCTTTTTAGTGCCTTAATTCTTTCATTGCACAGCCATCACGTGTGTCTAGACTTTGTATCCTTTGCTCGTTAATTGTTCAGCGATAAGTCTGACATGAATCCTTTAGAGCTACAGGAGAAACTGTGAGAGTGCTTGGTGATGATACCAGACATAACAGCCCCCTCAGTTAAATAACTAACTATACATTGCCAGCAACTGTAATCATTCATTGAGCTTTGCTTTTTCAGTCTTTCTATGGAAGTTAAACGTGTTTCTGGGGTTAAGCATCCATATTCTAGATAAAAGCACAGCTACTGTAGCTCTTACTTTTAGAAGCTGAAATGTTATGCTCATTTTCAGGTTCATAAGTTTATTTAGGGGTTCTGCCAGAATAGGTTTACATGGTTTAATTTTCAAAAAACACCATATGTTTGTCAAACTTCACATTGCTGCAGAAGCTCTTTTTTCAACCTGTGTTGGTTGCTCCGTTTTAGCTACGCAGTAAACCATCTCACTTTTATTTTATCTTTGTTTAGAGTTGCACATGCATATTAATGTTACTCCTTTACTCATGGATTTGTTTTTCTGGTGCCGAAATGTTTCTCGGTGTTGGTGACTTATTACAAAAAAAACCCAAACACTTAATTTCGTGTTAAAATGCGTTGTAACGCATGTTACTGAGATTATAATGGATATAATATGTAATTACGTTACTTTTGTAACGCGTTACTCCCAACACTGTTTATAACTGCTTTAAACAGATTTGTTAAATGAATTAATTAATTTTGGCTGCATTATTGGTGTAAGTAATACCTTAGTCATGTGTTGGATACTTGTACCCAGAGAACCACCTGGCAGCTTTGGGATGACCAACTGATCTTAAGTCAGATGTTTTCCAGTCTCTGCTAAAGTTCACACCACATATTCACAGGAATAAATTGTTTGTGTTGCTCTGTGGTAGAAAAAAAGTGCTTACACCATGAATCATCGTCTTTATTAATTCAGTTAAAAGGAGGCATTAAAAAAGAAATCATTTGAGATCCTCAAAGAGCCTATTTGATAGACGAAAAGCCTGTGAAGGACTACTCACGTCTGAAAGCCTTCTCTAATCAGCAGGAAGTGAAACACCAAGGACAGACCGGCTGGGTCCTTGGACTGCTTTTGGAACCACGTCTGGTCTGTGTGTTTGTGCATGAAACGTGTGTGCGAGCTATTGAAGTCGACTCTGTGTTCTCTCCCTGGTGCTTCCTGGTCCTCAGCCAAAGCCAGGGCTCTGTAACAGGAGATAAAGCTCGTCTGTGACCAAGACAGGAGGAAATGGAGCTTGGCTCTTCAGAGAGGGCCACTCACAACTGTATTTACATCATTTTGGAGGGGAGCTCTACGCTAAACTTGTGTGCGGTCATCAGTGAAGTGTCATGTCTGCACAGAGAGAGCTGTAGTTTGTTTAGAGAGCTCTCCCTACAGGCATAAACAAAAACAAGGGGCTGCCTTTTAATTGCGGGGGTAATTTATCGCCTGACTTGCTAATTAAATTGTGTCTTCCACCAGCCTGCCTAACACCATGAATGCACAAAGCCAGTGTTCAAGCAAGGTGTGGAGTAGAAGACTTTGCCGCAGGCGAGAAGAGACAGGGGTAAAGGAGAGGGGATGAAGGGAAGGAGGTCTGAGAAAGAGACAAAGGCAAGCCTGCTAGCGAGGTCGTAGGGAAGTAGGGGGAAAAACAAAAAGAGATGTAAGTGAGACTGAAACACATGCCCTGCTGCATAATATCCTTGATCCCCCCTCTTGTAACGCCACAAGTTACAGAAGTCGAGGGTGCTCATATGGACATGTAAAGTGTAATTAGGTAAGCAAGGCTGAAGAAAATGCACACTCTTCAGGTCAGATTTTTCTCTGTGCATTTGTGTGGGATAGTGTTTGTTCAAATAAACTATTTTCACTCAGAATTTATTTCGAACCTTTAGAATCAGAATCAGAAATACTTTATTGGGAATTTATTTTTGTCATAATGGCTCACTTTGCATATCAAGGTTTAAAAGAATAGAAATAATAATAGAAAGTAGGTAAGTAGAAAATATAAGAAAATATACAAATAAAAAAATCCAAACATGAAATCTAAAAAAAAGAAGTGTACAGTATTTAACAGCATTAACAGAAATGCATTGATAAATAGTTGTAGTGAATTAGATGGTAACACTGTAGTAATAATGAGCACTGGTAAGGTTCATGGGGAATGGATACAATCCTTAAAAACTACAGTATTGGGACAGACTAACCAGAGTTTTCAAGCAGAGAATATTGCACAATGAGTATTTAAAACAGAGAACATTACACATTAGTATTTAAATACATAAAATTGGACAATATGTCAGGTACTGCACTGCAAGGTCCGTTACTGACTAAGAGTCCATATGTTTGACAAATGTCACCAAATAGAATGATTTTATGCCATTTAATATACTACTCAAGATTGCTGCAGTGGCAAAAACTAAATGTGCATTTCTTTTGTTTCGCCTTTTAATGCATGGGTTTTATTACTGTTTAAAGCTGCTATAATTTATATTTTATATTAACAATAGATCAAATAACTTTAATAATGTGAAAGGGGTCGCTCATAGGGATGAACCCACAGAGAATTTTCATCCGACTGCAGTTTTCCTCAGCTCTAATGAATATTTTACTGTCTTTTAACTGTTTTGATTCACTCTCACTGCTCTCATCAGCATCATTGAAGAGCACATATGTAAAGTTAACAACTAGCTAGTGAACTTGGTGGAGCATTTAGCAGCTAAAGAGCCAGATATTTCCCTCGGGAGTTGGTGGAGATTAGACCAAAGCACAAGAGTGAATATTGCCATCATAAGTGGCTGAAAAAAAACCTGGTTGATACGTGTTTAAAGCTTGTTTCTGGGTCAGACGTTAACATGTCCACAAGATGCAATTAAAGGTGGGGTAAGCGATTCTAATCCAATACACATATTTCTGTCAAATTCAGCTAATCTGGTGCTTGTACACAGCCCTGGCTTTGTAAATGGGAAAACAAACCGTTGCCCACTGACATTGACCATACTTTCTAATTGGCAAAGACATGCTGTTGTTGTGATGTTAGCTATAGTAAGCAGGAGAGCAGAAGTGAGTATCGCTGTCTGGAGCTGTTGTGGTGGCTTTGGAACAACATTGTCCTCTCTGCATGTTAGCTTCGCAGTGCCAACTGTAACGACTAACCCCCAACTTGGTGAGCGTTCGTTGCATTACACGTTGTGTCGTTGTTCGCTCTGTATCGTGATATTTGTCATGGAATTGGATTTCTCTATAATCGCTTACCCCACCTTTAAGCACCTGCATTGTGGGGGGAGGGAACATGCAGGATTTGAAGTAAGGTAACATCAGACTCGTAATAGACGAGAACAACCCTGGCAGAAAGTTTTGAAGAAAAACAAATAGAGCATTTTAGTTGTGTTTTTGTGGTGCAAAATCAGAAGGTACTTCTGTGTCCAACAGGAATCAAGTTTTAATCCTCCAGGTACATGTGAAGCACACAGGCAAGTACATGAATAATTCTACATCTGTGGCAACCAGCAGAGTAGTGGTAAAAAGCAAGTACATCATAAGCGTATGAGTGAGTATTTGAGATGTTTGAGATGATGCTGAACCTCATGAACAGCAAATGCATATACTGTACATGTATGTTTGCAGACCTGAGTCCATGCACTGTACATCAAACAGTGTCCATGCATTTCAGCTTGTTTGTCGTGGGACCAGGTCAGGCAGTAAAAAGACATGTCCATGCCCATCACGTACATTAAGATATGATGGACATGTACAACTATTCCCTGAAGCAGGAGTATGAATATAATTTACTGTGCCTGAATGCACTACAAGTCATGCTGCTGCCCATACAACAAATTGCAGGTTCCCTGGAACTAATGCCCAGAGTAGCGTTTCTCTGTCAGTGTGTCATCACCACCGACTATAGATACGCTGCAAGCTTGCATCTCTGACACATTCAAATCCAAAAGGATGCAGTAAACTCACTATTCATCCTATTTTTCCCATGATTATGCTTATGTTTCATTGTGAACGACATCTGTGTTGAAATCATAGAAACCCTGGTCTCTGTGAGCTCCTCTCCAAACACTAACACACACACAGACTTATTAAGTCAGTGGTCAGCAGAGAGGCCTCGTGGAGAAGGGAACAAGGGGATAGGCTAACTCCAAGATTACTTGAGTTGACGACAACTACACTTTTTAATGTAAGTAAGTACAATAAAACTTTATTTTAGTTAATGTAACATTAATCTTGATTGTTTGACGATTCATGTGAATATTGTTGTTGTTAGACATGTAGCTCTCATGATAATGAGTAAAATCAATAAGAATTTATTTATAATAAATGTCTGAATGTAATCTTCCCTTTCCCACCCACCCAAGTATGGTTCCCCCAGTAAGACATGGTCATTTCCACCACTGCAAATAACACTGTGAAGCGCAGATACATGTATGACAAAAGTAGACAGCTGGTGACCTTGCTGATATCCCATAACCAACCGGTCCATCACTGTCTCCCAAGGGAGTGGGTGAGGACATCCACAGGTTATAACTTTGCACGGTTGCATATTGCGGCTGTGACAATTCCCCTGATGTGATCGCACCCATCATGCAGGAAATTACTCGACTGAAACAGCTCAGGTCATGCTGTTGTTCAGTAGAATGCACACATGGATAAAACATATCTTTGATCCAAAATGACATCCCTGACTGGAAGTTGTCACACCCACAATGAGCAGCTTGTTGCTGCACACATAAAAAAATGAATGTATTAAACTAAACATTTTTCACACTAGTCCATTTCCAAGAATGCGGCTTGTATAATTATGCTGAAATACAATTATCGAAGGTAACACATTGACTGAATTTTAACTGTGGTATTGTCTTTTGTCGGGCTCATATTTCTTTTTATGAAATCACTAAAAGAAATGTATAGTGACATGTCTTTTGTCAGTTCCTCATTTCATGCACATTATATTTCTAAAAAGAAAACACTATTGAGCTGTATCCAACGGAAGACCTAAGCGGCCATACATTCAATTGTTTATTTTTTACTCCATTTCCCGTGATAAAGGGATCATTTTCTCATTATCTTGAGATAACGAATGTTGTTTACCCCTAATAACGGAATCATTTTGTTGTGATCTTGAGATAACAAACCATAGCTAAAGACAGGGGCTGGTGCGTTTCTTTAGGATAATTTCAGAACACTTTGGAATGTGACTGGTTAGCTCAGTTGATAGTGCACAGGCCTTGACATCCAAGGATTGTGTGTTTGACTCCTGTTCTCAGTAATTTTTTTTCCTCCTTTGGTGTATTTTTTACTATCCTCAACAAAGTTGTTATGAAGAGATTCAGGGGAAAACGGAGTAAAACTATTTTTTTAATCGAACCGCTTAGGTCTTCCATAGTATCCCCATAAAGCTCCTCTTTTTTTTCACCAAACATGTTCTGTTTTTCTGTTGCTTCCAGCAACCCATCAGGTTTGAATGTAGACTACTTCAAAATCACAGTCTGCACAACAGCAACAATGTTAATTGGGATTAAAAGATTTAAACTAAAAAAAATGATTTTCTACTTTTACACATTAACAGTAACAAAATGATACTTTAATGGTTTAATTGACTTTAATAGTCAAGTTTACATTGTTGATGGCTTGTTGATGTTAGCATCAAACAATCTCAACTTTATCACTTGAATCATATTATGGAAATTAGCTTTTTAGTAAGTAATAACCTTCAAGGTTGCTGGGTAGTAAGAGTGTAGTTTATTTCCTGGTCTGTAGCTTACATATTTTACTTTTCTTTTTATTAATCTTTAGAAAAACAATGGCCATAATCATTGAAATCTGAGACTAAATTGCCATCCAGTTGATTGCTTTACAAGGAAAGTTTGCTGCTGTTGGTCAGCCAACTAAAAGTCGCTACTGGTAGGAAAGATGATAGTGTGACATTTCAGCAGCAGCCTCCCTGGAGTCCAGTGTATCTGTTTGGCTAATGCTACTGGCTAATGAGTGTTGCTAACGATGGTTCACAGAATGCTAGTAGATTTAGTACGATGCTAGCTGCTAAGATAACTAGCTGGATAGATGTAGCAGACTATAAAACAAGAGTCTCTAGGCTTTTTCATGCCGTGAAACCTGCTAGACCCCCACTAGATGAAAGGTTATCACCCATTTGAGAAGGTGTTGGTCATTTGTCTGTATTATCTGCATGAAGATTAACAGTCAACATTACATTTCATCACAGTTTATTGGTTCTGGGCCCCAAAAGACCCAGACTAAACTGTATTTGATTAGATTTTTTAGGGATATGGAAATACACTCAACTAAAGCACAATATCCACTGTCACAATAAGGTCTTTTAGAGGCCCTGTGGTGAACAGGGTCCCCATGTCAAAATCTAGTTTTACCTTTCATTATTTCAGCCCATGCAGACATGAAATAAATTTGTGTTTAATCTAAAACACAACAAACTTGGGGTTATATAATATTCCAGCGTAGGCATACTGTACACAATGTATAGAGAAGGGGGAAACTGGGGACGAAGTAGCTCATTTTTGCCCGGGGTCATTTTCTGTTTAAAAATAAAATTCCTGCACTTTTTTTGTAAATGCATTCATATATTTAATTTCTGCATCCTGCTTGAAAAGATACATCATATGCACAAGGAGAGCATTATATTATTTTGTAGCTTTGTGTATTCTCTTTTCACCATAACCCAAAGTGTTGAATTCAGCGCTGCATAAACTCTCTGAATAAGGCTCATGACCATCTTCCACAAAGTAAATCAGTATGCTTGTAAATAGAGTGCATTCATCAGCACTCGTTGCTATCACCCCGTGATTCCTTCAGTTAGATTTTCTTACTTATTGATTTTCTTTTGTCCATTATCTGCCAGGCGGTGCAACGAAAATGATGAACGTGACTTGGTTGGGGAGAAGTGCTGTCATTTTGTATGAATTTAGATAAGACATTTAAAGCTCACCGCTGAAGCGTCATACATCAAGTTATTATCCATTGTCACCTCCTCTCAACTCTTTGGCCCTTTACAAAGGGCAGTCTAGTCACTTTTGAGCCATCATTTGAAAACTGGGTTGCCTCACATTAAAGGTCTCATCTGGGTTATTGAATCTCCCTCTGTCGTGTTTCTGTGAAAATAGGTGAAAGTATCTCTTTAAAGTCAATTTAATGACTGAACATACTGTACTGAACATAGTGTTTTCAAAAAAGTAACGTGCATAAATGGTCTCTGTGTTAATCATCAGGGCTGTAAGAAATGTCAACATGTATCATTTTCGTATTTACAGATTTTATTTCTGTTTCTATTTTTATAGACATTTTTCAAATACTTGTCGCATTATCTTTATTGCTGGCATTGACTCTGAATACTGAGGATCCTATGCTTTTGTTTCTGTGTAAGTATAGATCTTCTTGTGTAGCATCTCTCTTGAACTTTTACACCTGTTTCAAATGCTAATTTTATTCCAGTGGTGATTAGTAGGATATCTTTCTTATGAAGTGTTGTTCACCACTGTATAAAATGCATACAAAATAAGATGCTGAGAGAGCTGCCAAATAAAATAGTGCAATTTTAAGGGCAGTGAATAAATACATTTACATTTCAATCAGTAATGTCTTCGTAACATTAGAGGTCAAATAACAGCAGGTAGGTGTAGAACCACAATGAATAAAAGGTTGTGCACATTGGTATGAAACTTGTAAAGCGTTTTGTGTGGAATAGATTCTGTAGGACTCGTATCCAGTCCTTCAGGAGCTGCTTAAAGGCCTTAATGTGAACAACAAAGGGACAGATCCAGAGCAGATTTGTTGACTGACCTGTTACTCAAAATCAATTATTTTAAATAAAAAGTTAAACATTTTGGGCCACTTTCTGCCAGAGAATGAGATGAAATGGTCGATAACACTCTCATGTTTGTGTGTGAAGTACGGAGGTAGAATGAAGAGGCAATTGGCTTAGCATAAAGACTGGAAACAGGGGAACGCCTAGCCTGGCTCTCTGCTCACCAACAACTCTGAAGTGCACAAATTAATATGTATCTCATTTGGTGATAACGTACACAACAGACCACAAGGTACCTCTGTGCAGTGTCAAACGCAGAACTGAGGTCAAGAAGTACTAGCACAGAGCTCTCACCAGCGCCAGAGGATATTAGAATGTTGTTAGAGACCCTCAGAAGAGCAGTTTTGTTTGAGTGTTGTTTCCAAAACCCTGACAGAAATTTATCATAGACATTGTGCCTCTCCAATGGCGATAGGTTTGCCACAACCTCTATAATGAGTGATAGAAGCAGTTTAGATATGGGCTTATAGTTTATTAAAATGGGCTGCTTGCATGCTTAAAATAGAATGGAACACATCCTGTAGACAAGGAAAAGTTGATGAGAGCTAACCCAGTGTGGCCAAGTTTTGGCCACACTGGGTTAGACTTTTTTGCCACAGAGAGTGAATTAATCACACACATTTTGAATGACGATGCCACAGTGTTTTTATTAGCAAAGCATTTGGGGGTGCCAGCCATTTGGTGGATCAAGTGCACTCTGCTAACTGTCATGGGTTGGTGAATCTGACTGGGATGTTCATGGGTATGAAAGAAAAAGCAGGGACAGAGATGGGGGTATAGTAGTAGGGAACCCACTTGACCACCTATTATGGTTTGTAGGGGAGGGAGAGGTTTGCTTGTGGTGACCGGAAATGACTACGTGAGGACACGGTTTTCCCGTTTTTGGTTCGTTTTTGGTTGTGGAACAAACAGATTTACTTTTTTTGTTTTTTTTAAATTACAAATTAATTTGGGATTTTCTGATTATACTCAGACCCTCTGTTTTCTATTTCTTTGCATTTTTGGTATGAAAAAAACATTGTATTTCTCTTTCTTCATTAGTTCAAACTAAAGGAAATAACTATCAAAATTTACACACACCAGCAAGTTAGAAGTAATTCATTTTGATTGATGACAAAGCCGTGTTGTCATCAGCAAAAGAGTCTTTGGGGGTGCCAGCCATTTGGCAGATCAAGCACACTATAGCGATCCCGACCATGACAAAGGCATGGGCCGGTTAGTGATTCTGACTGGGATGTTCATGGGTATGATAGTAAAAGCAGGGACAGAGACTTGGGGGATAGTAGTAGGGAACTCACTTGACCACCTAGTGAGCTTTGCTTGTTGTGATTGTAAATGACAAGGTGAGGACATGTTTATTCCTTTTTTGGTTTTAAAACAAGTCAGAGGACATTCTTCCACTGGGTGAAAGGAAACTTTTCCTGCCATGTCTTTATGAAGGTCAGACTACATGAGCTGAAAGAGGGACCAAATTGTTCTGATGAAAAGCGATGAGGGGATGATGATAATGACAGTTCTGAGATATTTTAGCTTTGCACATTGTGGTCATGATTATATATAATACCTTTTTTGAAAGTATATGAGCCATTTTTCCAGGTAGTTTCCCTGATTAGCTTCAACCAGAGAATAGGTACTAATCACAGAAATCACCTGGTGTAGTGTTCGATTGGTATGAAATTCTGTAATACTTGGCCATCTGTGGCACGTGGCTGCCCATCACTGCTCCAGTCACAGCTTTTGGAAAAGATGAGAAAACTCTCTTTGCCGTGTTCTCCAAGTAAGAATAAAATGTACCATCTCTATTACATTCTTATTTACAAAACCTTACCCTTTGATTCTCCAGGTTAGTTACCTAAGACTAATTAGAAGGTTGCATAGCAACAAGATGATGCAGCAGTCGTTGTGTCCTTTTAGCTCTTGTTCTCTGTGATATTATACATGTATCTGTGATACAAAGCTCACATCTGTGCATGTGTTTGTGCATGAGAAGCAAAAGGCACTCGAGCTGCCTACTATCCTGCCATATTCATCCTCAGACACTGAACCATAACCAGTTTTGCTGATGAAGTACACTACACTAATGAATGAATACTTAGCATAATTTTGACATACTTGTTTTCAAACAACAGACAGTAGTTTTAATATTAACTACCTATCTTAAAGCACAAGAGTATGAAAGAGCTGCAGTTAATTCATTCTCATTGATATCCAAATGTATGCAGCAAGATTCTGAAAAGTCAAAGCCAATTATGTGCTCTATAGGCTGTGGTCTGACCTTTATTTCATGTGATGTTTGTGTTAGTGTTCAAATGAATGTGCCACCAGTATGTCTACGTGTAGACACCTCATGTGACTTTGTAGACACCTTATGTGAGTTCCTGTATTCTTACCTGTGTTAATGTTTACATTGTCTACATTGATGCAAGGCAAGGTTTATTTGTATAGCACATTTCAAAACAGATACAATTTAAAGTGCTTTACATAAGGCAAAGAAATGCATTAGAACAAAATTTAAAAACAATAAAATAGGAATGAACTGAGTTCCACGGTGGTCCCACTATTTCAACAATTCACTTGTCAATAGCGAATGTGGCTAGACCTACGCATTGTCAATGGAAACATCTAATGTGCTGGTAAGATGCCTGTTGCTGCCAGTAAAGTTGACAATAAAGCTGAATTGACAGAATTGAACGGCTGAACATGAGTATCAGATGTATTATATAGTTATCAAAGGGGTTTTGTTTTGTCGCCTATAGAACACTAAATACACGCAGCAGCTTAAATCAAACAATGGTAATTAACAGTGCCATGTTCTCTGTTCAAACCCTCAGTTCATACAGTGGTAAATCAAACATCATTTTTAGACAGATGATCCACTGAGTTACTAAGTTTTTCTCACCCTACTGGCACGTCATGTGACTTTATCCCCCTTGATATCCTGAGGCGTGAGGAGGGCTTGATGCATGTAGTGTGGGTGTCACAATGTTGCCATTTTCCAGGCCACACCTGCCAACTGGCAAGAACATGACTAACCCATAGAGGGCCAGTGGCTGGAAACCTTCCCTCTTCACTAAGCTTCTCAGGCTGGGACCACATGATTCGACGTGACATGGCAGGTGGATAGCGGTACAGGGGACAGCTGGATGCTACGCCCCGCAGGCCAGCTGGGATGTGAAGAGTCTCCAGATCAGAGCTGATTGAACCTGGCTCGCTATTTCCCAAGCTTTGTTTGCGGTGCCACTGCCCACAATGCAGTGACCGCTAATTCTGAATGGTAAAACAAACAACAACAAAAAAAAGGTAAAAACCGAGCCAGTCATGCTCCTGCTGGGAGTTGAACAGTTGGCCTGCATCATTTCTGTGTTCCAAGTCAGCCAATTAGTGACAAACATGATTCCACAGGCAAAGCTACCTCTTATTAATTCATGACTGTTGGAGAACTAGAAAATGACATGTCTGCTGGTAGAGATTACCATATTATTGGCAGATGCTTTTTTCTGTTCAACTAAAAATTATCATTGCTAATTTGTGTACCTGTTATTGTAAGTGTTAGCAAATCATGAAAAAAAAGAAAATAAAGAAAATAAAGCCTAATACAACTTTAGATAAAAACAGCTTCTAGCAGGTTTCATTTCTAGCCAGGTTGCTTTGTGGGGATTTAAGAAAAAAAATTATAGATAAATAAAACTGGCAAGCAGTGTAGCTTCAATTGATCTCTCATCTAAAACATCAATATCAAATGTCAGGTTTTGGTGTGGGATATGCTATTTTGCATTGACGTTCAACAGTCTTACAAATGAGCATTCCATTGCAGAAAAGCCAAAGATGTCAGTTTTTCCCGACAGCCGCCTCTAAATGCAATACACACTCAGTTAATTTAAATAAGGGCTGTTACTCTACTTTCTTTCTATAACTACAATAATCAGATGATGTATATATATGAAATTATTTGAATGGCTTTCTTTGAAATGTAGGACATTAGGACCTCAATGAGAAATTAGACAAAACATTTTCTGGGGATTTGGATAAACCAAAATTATAAATTCCAACATTTTACCACATAATATTAGCTGATGTTTTTCTTAAACTCCTTAAAACTCGCTGACATTACAAGTCATTACAAACTCAGGCTGTGCAGTCGGAAAATTGTTCAAATGGATCTTCAGATGTTGCTATAGTTATAAGATATTTAGGTTGCATTTAAGGCAGTGGATCTTAAACTTTTTCTGTCAGTCCTTCAGAAGCCAATAACGTTAAGACCCCTAGCAAAAGTGAATTATCATTGACATGAATCATTAACAATACAGGCAATTGAAATACAAAAGAATTGCTAGCATCAAAGACCTTTTGTTTGTTTATGTTCCCCTATATTTATGTAGCTTTAGGTCCTCTCAACATCCAAGACCCCCCTGAAGTGGCTCTACACCCCCAGGAGGGCCCGCCCCCCAATTTGAGAACCACTGATTAAAGGTAAATAAAATTATTCATAATCCATCCATCTATTTAAAAATATATATAAAAGCCTATTTGATGGAATGACGAGACCACAAAAACATCCAACTCTGTACATGCTGATAGAGTATATACTGTAAGTGACACTGTCAGAAAATGTGGAATAAGATTTTTTCCAACATGAACAACTATATAGGGGGAAACTGAGAGAAAACTGAATGTTAAGGCATTGTATTGTGCTTGAGCATCTTCACACCCGGTGTGTTGATCTTTCTTATGTCCCTGGCAACTGATTTGATTATCTACAAGATATGAAAAATTTGAGGCGCTAAATGTTCTTGCTTTTGTTTGTGAATATTTTCTAAACTCTGGATGTACCCAACCTCTGTGTAATGAGCCTGAGAATTGGGTAGGATTAACTCTGGATAACTGCAATGAGATTGCAATTAAAGTTTCAATTAAACTGCAGCTACAGTTAGGTTACTCCCGCCTGGGTGTTGATTTGCGATCCGTTAATTTGGAACAAGAGTATTCCAGTAAGTAAGACTTCTCACTCTCTCTCACTTTCTATCTCTCAAATTACTGGTTTGGGAGCTTCATTATTAATCCTGGGTATTCTGTCTACAAAAGGACAGTATATGTGTCACTGAATTTTCCGTTTGGACATGCCATATTATGCCACAGAGACAAGGCTTTGCTGGATGGTTTCCACAAGAGATGGTACAGAATTTGTGTATTTTTCTCAAATTAATGAAATAATTCATCGATGCATGGAGGATGCTCAGTGCAATATGAGGATCTGATTGTTTGCGGAAGTTGATTGTACCCCAGGGTTGCCAGCACTATAAATATTGCTGTTGGCGACTCGTGTGTGTTTGTGTGTGCAGCATTGGAAGAGCTCAAACACTCCCTCTTAGTTTCAGGGGAGAGCAGAGGACACTGGAATGAGAGGTAATGGTGGCAGCTAAATAGGCTATAGGAATATCCTACAAACTACAAAAAGCTTGAGGGCTTGCCAATTCTGCTCTTGGCACAATTTTGCTTGAGTAACCTACAAAGTCCAAAGCAGATGAAAGATGTCCTCATCTTATCCATTTACTACTTCTTACATGCCATGATGTGTAACATACTTCTACGTCTGATAGATAAAGCTTGAAATTTCTCAAGGGAGAATATACATTTGATAAATGTAATATGCAAGTTAACAGTAGGGGGAAGCAACCTCCTAAAATACATTGGTGTACATACACGAAGAAAAATGAGGGGGCACAGAATTACAATGTCTAGAGCAGTTTGCTAAAATGGAGTTTAAATTAATTGTAGAATTAAAATATCAGGCTGGTTCTGGTGTGCACATATTAAAGACTGAGACAGAAACTCTCCCGTTATATTGAACATATTAAAACACCTTAACTTATCTCTTAATCTTACATTTTAGAATTATTGTGATCTTATTATCTACATTTACTCGCCATAATGATATCTAAAAGACACGCACAAACACAAATAAGAGCAAATATTAAAACACCAGTAATTAAAACATCAAGTATTTTGCAGGGCGAAGTGTCACGTTGCATGTCTGTCTATCTGGTAAGATTCTATGGAGTGGCTGCTGTATTGTTTTGATTAGGAAAATCATTTGGACAGGTAGGTTACACCTACAAATTATGTTATCTAAAGTAGTTTTGACTGGGTGGTTCAACAACATGTACATAAGATATTTCATAATGATGGTTGAAGTCGTATCTTGGCGATTTCGCGTAAACTAAAGCAAAACGTTAGTTGCCCGTCTTATTTAGCTAACAGCGTGCTAACCCATGCTAGCAGTACAGCTAGCTAGTAGCTAAGCAGTCCAACATGCTAGTGCCAGACCATTGTTTCTGATAATGACCATTTTTATGCACTTTTTTTGATTTTAAAGGTTATCGTTAGCCGTAATGAATATCAGACATTCGACGTCCGTACATCATTAGGGTCGTGGTGCTAAAACCGCATTTCAAGTACAAACAGCTGTTTAAAGCTAGCTCGTATAAGTGAACGAAGCTAATTGTGAACGCTAGCCAATAACAGTGCGGTTTGCCAGCTGGCTAACGTTATTCGGTTTGTGTGAATTTCGCCAACATCTCAGCTTAACATTATATTTAAGCAGCTAAGCTGAATGTAATTTTGACCGCTCACTGGCCTGTGTGACGACATTTTAACATAAGGACCACAGCACTTGGTTACATTAATGTAGCGTTAACTACATTAATGTTAGCCGACGCTTCCAACACTGCTGACTTGGTGCTCATACAGAAACGTAATGTGCCATACATTAGCGTTATTGCAACTAACAGATCATTTTAAATGTTAACGTAACACCCCATTGTTGTATTAAAAGCTTTTTAGCTAATTCTTAGGGTTTTAAAATGTAGGAATAACCCAGTTTCAAGTAACGTTATACGTTGTCCTTGGAAAGCAGGGTTAGCTTATTCTGGGATTCATAGTTAGTAATAATGGGATGTAAATAGTATAATGTACAGCAGTTATATACCATTTAAATATATGTAAAGTGTTGTTTTAGGGATTTCAAAAGATAAGCCATCCGTGTAAAGAGTTAAACGGCATACATTTTCACACACGCTAATGTTATATTGTTCGTTTCCATGCAGTTTATCGTTACATCATGCATTGTGTGCTTTCCTCCAGCAGAGGGCACTGCAGCATAGTTTTGTATTTGATTGGTTTGGAAAGCAGAACACCGGGAATACATTTGTGGGCTGTTTTTGTTCATAGCTAAGCCTCAGCATCTTAAAGCCATGCCAGCAAGTAAAGTTTCTTTGTAGCTCAAACTCAAGCTGCTCAGAATATGTGATGGGTAGTATAAACGTCTTCTATAAACTGTCTTCAGTCATCACAGAAATGTTTGAAAGAAAACCCTGCTTTCCATAACTGTCTGCTGAAGGGGGGGGGGGGGGTTCCCT
>NC_060171.1:9667623-9750517 GCF_021292245.1 Micropterus dolomieu
TGGGGGGGGGGGGGGGGGGGGGGGGTTCCCTGCATATTCTCTTCCCAAAAGGACTTTTGGTGGTAGACAGGCTAATTCCTCTGTGACATTTCCCACAGTATTTAGTGGCAGGGGGCAGAAACCACATCCAGGATACAGAGGCTCACTTCCCACGTAGTGATTTAGAAGAGGTCAAAGGTTAAAACACAAGGATATTGTTCCTGTTTTCAAAACTCAATCTTGGCTTTTTGCCCACAAGTACTGAGTCAGCATACCTTTTAATTATGTGTTTTCTCAATTCATTTAGTCCTTTTTAACATAAATTATCTAATGCTTTCTTAAAGTTTTTTTAAGAGTTAAATACATTGTAATTGCAAGCTAAGATTTAACACAACTCTCTCTAACACTGATGTTTTAATTGCAAAGTGTCTTTAAAGGTTAGTTTGACCAGATGTTCCGCTACAGAACAGTTTTTTTCACCCCAGAGAGCATTTTAGCATGGAGGCGTTCTCTTATCTGTAATTACGAGGCAGTACCATGAGACTACTTCTTCCTGTTGAAAATAGGCTACATTAGGAGTGAGGGTGATGTGTTTTTTTTTTCATTCACTTGCCCAATAATGATTTATAGCAGCAACAGATTTTTGTTAAAGGAAATGTGGCGGGACAAGGGTAGGTTTGAAGCCAAGACTGGGAGGAGTTTGAATGTGAAGTAGAAAAGGCGATACTGCTGCAGATGAACAGTGTGCTCTCTATTTCCTGGCTGGACAGCATCCCTAGTGACAACGCTCCACGCCTAACCCTAACCCCCAACACTGTCTCAACATGCGTAAACCAACTTCATTGGACAGCAATATCTGCCCACATATTTTTATCTGGCTCCCCCCCCCCACCATACCTTTGACTAATCACTAACCTTACCAGATCATATTTTAATACCAGTGAAGTTTGTAGTTCTTACTGTACTTGAAAGAGAAGTTTCCTATTCTAACATCTCCTGCTGTTTTCCTCCAGATCTTCCCTGTAGTCATAGAAGTCATGGAAGAGCAGGCAGGCTCACCTGGAGGCAACGCCGACAACAACAGCCAGAGAAATGGAGATGAGGTAAGAGCTGAACTTCCGGATATCAGATGACATATTTTTCCGTTTCAAACTCCAAGAATGGCCTGCCAGTGAATATAATGAGGGATTGCTACCTGAAGCTTCGAAACATATCTGTTTTTGTTATCCATGCAGAAGCCTAGACGTGGCAGCTGGACCAAGGGCAGGAAGAGGAAGAAGCCAATGAAGGACAGCAACGCACCCAAGGCCCCCCTAACGGGCTATGTTCGCTTCATGAACGACAGACGGGAGCAGCTACGAGCAGAGCGTCCAGACGTGCCCTTTCCGGAGATTACGAGGATGCTGGGCAATGAGTGGAGCAAGCTGCCCCCTGAGGAGAAGCAGGTTAGTGAAGAAGTCAGGATTACACATTGAGCAGTGAGCACACAACTGTGAGGAAACGTTTGTCAAAGATCTGAATTTCTTTCCTTTTCACGTTGTATATTATTCTGTTTAAGATTACCAGCAAAATGCTTACAATTCGATGCAAATATTAATGTAGTTTAGTGCAGCAACAGTTAATAACAGCGGCTTTAAGAAAGCTGTGGAAAAGAATAAACAGCAGAGCCAACAGCAACATCTGTTTAGGTTTTTGATTAACAAGGTGGTAGACTTTTTAATTGTCATTAACTTTGGCTTTCAGTAATTGCACCAATGGTGCCCCAAAGGGCTTTACTGAAATATTCACCTGCAGCATGCAAACACTTAAAACAATCCACAGCCTGATTTAACACCCTCACACCAGCAGATACTTTTATCTAATGAGTCACTGTGCACAAAATGAGTGTAGGAACAGAAGTCTGTCTCGTCTACGGTGTCCGTGTTTTGAAGCTGACAAAACTGACTAGGCTTGGTAGCTGTTCGACATCCTTTTACAGATTATACTGCCATAGTTTGATGGCATCTTGTTCTGTGTCCTAGATATGACTTCAATTGTGGAGACAGAATAGCAGAAAATGATTATTGTGCATAAAGTTGCTTTATTGTAGTGATAGAACATTATTACAGTCATGTTCAGGGAGATTTTCCATAAGAATTAGTCATTCTACTGCAAATATATCTGGGCAAGACCATTGTATTTCAACCAGGGAAAACTTGCCCTTATGGCAGAACATGGATCAACAGAATTATAATTGGTTTCCATCATCTTTTTACATCAACAGCTCACGAGTTCATTTGTCACATTTATTGTTATTATTATATTCCCTTCTGTATTTCAGAAACCTTTTTTTCTGAACTGTGCATCTAACATGATGACTATTATTAATAGTATTAATGCTTCACATGTCCTTTAACACAATTCCTCAGCTTTGATAACTAAGCACCTCATGCATAGCTACTACCAGGGCATTGATATTATTCAAAGTTAGAACTTGCAGTTTTTTGCCTTTTTTTCCAGAGCAGTTTTGACAAGACACGACGTGTTTTTGTTTTTAAATCCAAAGGTGGGATAGAGCTTTGCACCGTGTTGTTGTTTGACAGTGATTTCAGAGCTGATTTTGGTATGTCAGTATCCTGGGACACAGCCTTTGCACAACAATGGTTTTTATTAGTATTTCATCTAATACCTAAACTAATTGTATTACAAGATGCATTTTTGTTACAAGCCTTAAGTGAATGTAGGTTATTAATAATGGAAGATTTTTGTCTTTTGAAGGAAGCGGATGCTGATTAGGAATAATTACTTCCACTTCCTTTTTTGTTTTGGTTGAGTATTCCTGGCTCTTCTAACCTTTCCGTCTTCTCTCTGCAGCGATACTTGGATGAGGCGGAGCGAGATAAGGAGCGCTACATGCGGGAGCTGGAGAAGTACCAGAAGACCGAAGCCTACAAACATTTCACCAGGAAGGTCCAGGAGAAGCAAAAGGGCAAGCGGCACAGGGGAGGTGAGACCTGGTTAGAGAAGGAACAGGATGACATGTTAGCTAGCTATCCTGACAGTTAGCCCATCATTTTCAGATACAACTGTTGAAAAAGTAATTGGCAAGTTAAACACTTAATTTATCTGGTGACATTTGGTTAAATCGGGTATTGTGTTTGCTGAACAGTACCTTCCCAGACAGGTTTACTTACATGAATCTGAAATGAACATGATACAACTCAGCAAGCAGTCTGTTTTAAATGAGTATTCATAAATGAATGAAAATAGTATGGGAAATTTAAAATCTCTGGATTGGCTTGAAAATGATTGTTTTGACCCTAAAAAATGTTTGCAATGTTTTACTCCATGAATAAATTCCATTATTTGGTGTAACTCAGAACTCACTATTTGCTTTGCCCAGTCAATGGAAATGTGGCAAAGAAAGGGGATACTTTTCGAGTCCGTAGTAGTAGTTCAGGTTATGAGTTCAGCTTGAGGCCAAGAAGCTGTTGGTGTGCTCACACAACACATGGTCTACATTATCTGTTCCTATTTTGTTACTGTGGATGAAGCTCAGTTTAAATATCACAAAATATTGATGACATAAACAGCCTTGCCTTGGCAAAATATTTTGAGAAAAAGTCAAACTGCTCAGCTTAAAGTAGATGCTCTGCTTCCTTTCAGTTGGTTCACAGTGTAAAGTGCAGAGATGGGATTTTCTGGATTACTTTGATTCTTTCTGTCAGTTCACGATGTAGTAAAGGCACTCTGCTCGGGGGGAAACATGAATCATCTGCTGTCCCCTTTATTTATTATTTCCTTCCTTTCCAGATGTTGGGCACCAGGTAGCCAACGAGGCTCTTCATGAGGTCAGTTAACTCTTTTCTGCCCTGTCACACTTGCATTTGCTTTCCTTAACATGTAAATATCATATTTGATTAAGGGAAAAATTCCTATTCTAACTATATTAGAAGAGGATTTACAATTGTATTGCGCCACAGTTCCTGTCCAGGCAATGAAAGCACAAAGTTGGGTATAATGGTACAGTGGATGAGCCTTTGGTGTGAGAGACCGGGGTTCAATCCCCCACTGTGACACATCCATGTATCCCTGAGCAAGACACTTAACCCCTAGTTGCTCCAGAGGCGTGCAGCCTCTGACATATATAGCAATTGTAACTCGCTTTGGATAAAAGCGTCAGCTAAATGAATAAATGTAAGTCTTATCAGAGAGACCTGAGTGCCTGTTCTGACTACTCATATAGGATGTCACATAAAAAGAAAGGTGGTCAGTGAACAACATAAACAGATTTTTCTTACAGTCAGCATTCATTTTAACTAACTTAAAATTTCAAATTAGATTCACAGATGAGTTAAAATAACTGTGTCCTTACAGGAGTTATAAAGGTAGGTTTTGACTTTAAAAGTGAACCTGTGCAAAAATGTGAAAGTGTCACTAATTTCATTCATTAGGAGTATGTGTAATCATGGTTGTAGTATGTTATAGCTGTTTTCTTACCCAGGAACCTACATCTGTTGTGTTTGCCTTCCTCTTGCTCTCCACATTAAGTGCTTATTGTTGCATCACTAAAGCTGGGTTAATCCGCTTTGGCGTTGTTTGTTTTCGTGATCCACACACTTGGCTTCTACTAAGTGTGTAATTAATTTTCAAGTTCTGCATGTAATTAAGAGGTTTCCTTTTGTAAGGTTTGTGGCATACCTCCTGAAGGGTTACTGCCAAGGTGACTTTATTCCTGTGGGAATGCTGATTCCCCTCTAGATTTGAAAGGACAGGGGATTCAGCATATATTTTTATTATGTAACACATTTTTAATTGCGAACATATTGCAAACCATTTCAGGGCCTTTTGATATCTCTAGCAGCACTGTTGGTGAAATTACTTCTCTATCCTCATTTCTTAAACTGTACCAGTGTATTTCCCCCGTGGCCATGTATGAAATCAATTACCTACCTGCCTACAGCCCAGCTAGATAAATGACCACCTCTCGCTGTCAGTCTGTGTGGCCAAATGTTTTCGCTGTTTAGCTTATCTCCTTCCCTCTTACTGGCTATCAACAGAAGGATGCAGAAGGGAAGGACAGAACTGTGTTTGACATACCGATCTTCACAGAGGAGTTTCTCAACCACAGCAAAGGTAAAGAGCTTGAACAAAGCCAGCTTGTCTTGTTGAGAAATAATTTGTGGTTGGTGTGCTGTGACTTTTTTAAACCTCCATTTGTCTTGTCTTGTGTTTCTAAACACATTCCTCTGATACCTCAAGAGAACTTAGTTTTAAAGTGCTTCATCATCCCAGAATAGTTGTCCACCGAACTCAGCGATGCCCTGAACTTAAAAAGAACACACCTCTCTTAGCAAATGAAAAATTGATGATGGCACTAACTGCCGTATCTCGCCGTTTCGTCTCGCTGGTCGCCTCTGCTCTACCATTGTGTCAGTTTCTCAGTGTTTGCGTATTTCTCAACAGCACGTGAAGCTGAGATGCGGCAGCTGCGAAAGACCAACATGGAGTATGAGGAGCGTAACGCTGCGCTACAGAAACATGTGGAGAGCATGCGCGGGGCAGTAGAGAGGCTGGAGGGCGACGTGATGCAAGAGAGGGGACGCAATGGGCTCCTCCACCAACACCTGGAAACCCTGCGCCAGGCACTCACCTCCAGCTTCTCCTCTGTACCACTGCCAGGTGAGAACTCGTATCACTGTTTTCTCTGGTAATCCCAGTTCCAAAAACATAACAAAGAAGTCCAAATAACAAGTAAATTAGTGTTATTTTAATATCATTCTCCTCAATTAAAGGTTTGTAGGCAGTTTTCAGCTGTTTAATTATTATTCCACTTGTGTATCCATTTTAAGTAAGGGAAATTCTATTTTTCTTCTTTCAATAAAAATAAATGACTCAACGCTAGAGGACTTAAGGTTGAGCATTTCTGCAGCCTCTTTAAATATCGATTTTTGCTGATAAAGAATCTTGTCAAAACTGAAATTTATTCCTATTTTTTAAAATCAGCATTCTGCTGTGAGGAAAAAGAACAGAAAAAAATTTCTGATATTTATCAATGTACATTATAAACGGCTTTTGACTTGATACAATACAAATAACCCATCCCTAGGCATAAACACAAAACTGTAGTAATCTTATTAGTTCCAGAGTCACAGTTTAAGGGTGGCGAGCATAGACCGTATTAAAAAAGTTTACGTAGTCTCGATGACGTCACCTATTGGTTTGTGGAATACCATTTTGAATCCTCGAGTTTGACATTTTGACAGTCTTCTTGATTTTTTGGAACCAGACAGAACAAGATGGAAGAGACGGTGGTGCTAGCTTGGTTAGCAAGGTGCATCCTTAATTCACTTTAACTATGATAATAAGAAAAAATTGTGTGTCCATGTGTGTCCCTGCGATGGTCTGGTACCTGTCCAGGGTGTACCTGTCGCCCAATATTGGCTGGGATTGGCTCTAGCCCCCCCGCGACCCTGTACACAGGACAAGCGGTTGACGATGGATAGATGTATGTGATAATAACTGGGATGCTAGTTTTGGCTAGCTAAAAGCAGGCTTAAAACAAAATGTAGTTACTGGAAAAAAAATTTTTATTGCGAGGCAAAAAACAAAATGACATAACAATACAGGGGAAACGAGAAAAATACAAAATACAGATAAACAAAAATAAACATAAATGCATGAATAACAACAGCTTGGTCGTGTGTATGTGTGTGTGTGTGTGTGTGTAGTAAGGCTGGTGGGGAGCTACAGGGGTGCAAAGGGGAACTAAATGTAACAAAGAGATAAAAACTTAACCGGAAATTTTAAAGTCTACTCCTAATATGCTTGTTTTAACGGGGCTGGTAAAATTTACATAATACGAGTCACCGCTAACCTTCATTAACAGGTTGCCATGGTAGCGACTTGTCAAACACAAGCATACCCTGCTATTTTCCTCTATATGGTACCATAATTTACTAAATGAACATCGTGCTGTGTTGAAGAAGACAAACGATTGAGACCATAAACTCCTACCAAAGTATTTACTGAGGTAATAAATAAAGTGAGAAGAATGCAATCAGACCTCTTTTTGTAACCAGTGGAGTCAAAGCCCTGCTGGCCGTTAGAAAGAATGAAGGTTTAAAGCACTTCCGCATTGGCTAAACTTTTTCATACACCCAATGTGTATTTACTGTGCGTTGAACTCCAACATCTCTCCTCCTGGATAGATACATACCTAAACAGATTGTACAGTAGAACCACCTGATGCTCTTTTAGAGTCTAGCCATGCAAGTCAGGCTTTGAACCCTTTTTAATTTGACCTGAATGTGGTCCTTCTTTGTTCACACTTGTTTTATGCACATACATAACCCGTGCTGAGCTCCCACCCACAGGTTTCCTCTTGCAATATTCTCCACACCTATTTGAATTTCTTTCTCACACAGGAGACACAGACTCTGCAAACATCACAAACTGACGTTAACACCACTGGAATGATTTCATAAGAGCTTGACACTGAAAGATGATTGCAAAATCCACTTAGACCTGGCCTCGGGGAAAGCTCTGTGGCACATTCTGAAAAATGTCAATAAATAGAATAACTGGTAACATCAAAGCTTGTTTTGAGAGTAAACATGTTTGCCTCTGATTTTATTGCTTCTTCAGTAATTGTGCCATTTCAATTAATTAACTTACAAGAATTGATAACTTGAAATGCCAGACCTCACACTTGCTCAATGTTTTATATATATTCAAATTTCTAGATATAATAAAAAAATTTCAACCATGGCAAGTCTCAGAATCACTCAGATCACCCCTGCTCCACTCAGTTGATGTCCAAACATAGAACATTCATAGCAGTGAACATAAAGGTGGAAGATTTTTGCAGACTATGTTGGCAGAAACAGATAACACTGAACATGAATATGTACATTGTTGTCCTACAGGAAGTGGAGAGACACCCACCCTTGAAACCATTGACTCCTACATGAAGAGGCTCCATAGCATCATTGTCAGTAACCCCCAAGAACACGATAATCTCATCAACACCGTGAGAGACGTGGTCAACCGTTTGGACAGGTAAGAGGGCTTTTGATGACTTCAGTAGAATTTGAGTTGTCATTGTCGCTTACTTATTTTTAATGAATTGTCTCGTCAGTAAAATATAAACAGTAACTACCAATTACAAGTGAACAGTGCCTAAAAGGAGGCAATACAATTCCTTTCTCAGTCTGACCAACATGAATCAGTTACTCTTAATTGACAATTTCACCTCAAGGTCCATTTATTCAAGAGCTTGTTTAATTGTTTCAGCAGTGTTCGATTATCTTTGTTTCAGCTGTGAATGAATTATGATTGTCTTTCGCTGTCTTGTGCCCTAGATAATTGGACCAAGTCCAGCTGATTTGACGGATTGAGATTCACTGTGACGCTGAGTAGATGCTGCTTCTTGCCGGTGAATCATCCTGTCGATCTGTCATCCCAATTGATTTTAAAACGTCTTTTATTACTCCGCTAAGGTGATGTAGGTCAAGGTGATGTAGCGCCTCATATTTATTAATTCCTTTTTTTACATACTTTTAAAAACTCTGTTCACACTTTATTAATATAGCTGTAGTTTGTTTTATAAAATAATCAGATGACAAGACATGAAACAGTTTTCGGTCACTTGTTGCTCATGTTCTGTCTTCACCATCCATTTGTAGCAAATGCTTCCGCAACAATATCTGAACCATTATCAACCACCTTCTGATCAAAGACAAATGTGTCAGTGGGTTTGTGATTACTATATCCAAGAGATACTGTTGAGCTGACTTTCTATTTTTCAATGCCCTGTTGAAGAAAAACATGTGCCATTCATTCTTCATTTGTGTGTGAAAAAAGTGTTTGTGTTTTCAATAAACTGTATTTACATCATGTGAGCAGTCAGTTTGTTTGGATGGGTTTATGACATGCTAGGGATAAGATTGCATCAAAATGAAAATGAAATTGGGTACCATTGCCCTAGATTTCTTGTTTTATCTTATTCAGTAAGCCTCTCAAAGTTGGTGTAGTTTCTACAACAGCCACTGTCAAGTGCTCAAATGATCCTTCTTTGATGGAGTGTCTAAAATTTGTAATAAATATTAAAGCAGATGGTTCAATTATTTGTCAAACTGAACAGTGCATTCCCAGTTTGTGATTTGTCACACTAGCAAGAACTGTTGACTTTTAACAACCTAGTTTTAAAGTCATTCTACTAATACAGTATCAAATAGAAGTATGTGGCTAATCTGCTGAAATATGTCACTGTTTGGAATTGCGCTTGGTCTTAACCAATCTACTGTAAGTAAATAAGCTTAAGTTAATTCAGCAGCTCTGCTGTAATTTACCGGAATCTAGAGAAAGAGACACAAATTACTTTGCTCATTCACAGCCACTGAGCTACACACAGCTTGGGGAAAAAAATTACCTACTGTTTCATGCTTAAGGATTTTCCAAACAAAATGACGGTAGAAGAAATCCTTTTTAGTAAATCAGATTTATATCATAATTTACTTGGAAATTTAAAAGAACGTTCTTCAATGATCAGGAGCTGGCCAATTAGCTTGTTGCTAACATAGTACTGGATTTGTTTTCAACTTGATATTATGAGCCCTTCCTGTTTCCACTTAGTAATGCCCATTTCCTCTCTGCCATTTGAGATTTCCTGTCCATACTGGCCGCATGTGTCACAGTGTTATATCAAACAATGTCCCTAACAGATGTTCTGTTCCCACAGGAGAGTATTACAGGTTTAAATGAAACATTCATCTAGGGGTCACCAAAGTGACACTTATCCAGAGGGGGGCATGAATGTGTGTACCAAATGTTGGTGCATACTAATCCATCCAGTAGTTGGCTAGACATTTCACTCACAACAAGACATGTGAACCTCACGGTGGCGCAAGAGGAAAAGTCAGGCGAAGTCCATAGGATAAATCACCTGGCAACCACGAATGTCTGTGCAAGATGTTGAGCCATTTTACTGGATTAGTCAAAGGTTTTACCTGCTGATGGTGCTAGATGAAAAGATAGAGGATCATAAAGCCATTAGACTTCATCCACTGGGTGCCATAGATATCTGTACCAATTTTCATACAATAGTTGACGCTGACATGACATGAGACATTTCGCTAAAAAAACAAAAATGTCAGCCTCATGGTGTAGTGAGAGGAAAAGTCAGAACAACAAAAGTAACTAACTGCTGCTGGTGTGTCTAAATCGGCTGAATATAAAAAAAATCCTAGCTCTTGTATGTGTTAGATTATGGGACATAAACTACATCCAGTAGAGCTTCTGTGACCAGTGAGACACTCACTACCTTATTAGTGTTCTTTACCTTTTAATTTCTGGCATCATCTTTATCATGTTCACGGCTTGGTGTGTGCAGTAGGCCCCAAAGCTCATTTATATAATGAGCTTAGCTAGGGCTTTCTTTGCTTTGATGTTGGCCCAAAGCTGTTAAAAAACACGGGAAAGGGAGGATAAATTATGAATGGTGAAGAGTTATGGTTCATACCTTGTTATCACATTTTACCTTGAGTTCAGATGTTGGCCCATTTCACCCAAAGACGACAGAAAAGCAATGCGACTGTGCTCCATTCCCTCATGATGTCCCTCCACTTGCCCCCTTCTTGCCACACCATCCTCACACCCAGTCTTTTGTCTTCACAAAGAAATAAAAACAGGCCCCTCCCTCCTCTGTAGGGCCATGTCTCCATCCTTGGCCGCCTTCCTGCCCATGGGGCGACGGGGTTGACATTAGGAGAGAGGAGCCAGCTCCAGCAGAGAGTCACAGATCCTGGACCAGAGGAGGGAGGGAGTGACTCAGAGCAGAGAGGATGAGTCAGGCGTCATGTGCTGAATTGGCACTCGACGGGCTCAATGCCCTGAATGGTTTCTGTTAGCGCTATTATGGTCAAAATGATCTACCTTTTGTTATTGCACTCGGGCATGGTCAGAGCAGTTGGCAGTGTGGCTTTGAGTTATGCAGGCCAATAAACATTTGTGGAAAACTTTTGTATCATCTACAGTGACTCACAACAGTGATAGATTTTTCTAAATGCTTTCTGGTGGCACAAAATTCCCCCCTTTATTTAATCAATAAAGAATTCCGTTTCAGCAAGTCCCTGCTGAAAGCCATTGTTGACCTCAGTTTCTGGGGTGGGAGGTGACAATTTACTTTGATTAAGTAGCTATTGTACATGTACATGTACTTTTTCTGGTCCATTTGAAAATCAAGTTAAACAACTTCTTTATGAGTAGGAGAATCACCGTTGAGATTATTTTAAACAATTTGTACTGTATTGCATGAACATTCCTCTGCACACAGGCTCAGAGCAGAAACACGGGTTCATTGCAATAGGTTTTATGTTTCCCTGTTGATTTTCTTAACAGGACATTAAGGTCAGATATTACAGTCAGCTGCGGAACAGCTTCTCTGCAGCTAATGTTTTTGGTTGTCTTCTGTGGGCTGGTTAAAGACACTTAACCAGGGCAGATACTTGCTGTAACAATGATTGTCTCCTGAATGCTGTACTGGAAATGTGTTCTTAGGTAAAGGTTTATAGATTATTTAGATTATTACAAGTTTCCTACTTCCATAAAAGGGAGAGAAGTAACATCTAATTTTTCAGGAAGAATTATTTTTTTCTTCATTCAATCATCAGGGACAATGTTTTTATTTTCAACTCTGTTGCTGATGTGAGTCAGTTCAAACTTCATTGCGTCTGTTCCAGCCCACCCTGACTCATGCTGCCCAGTCTCGCTCTCCCTCTCTCACATCTTTGGGAGTGAGCTGAAGCATATCAGTATTTTGTGATGACATGCACTCTACTGATAGGACTGCCTTATGCATATTGACTTTCTTTTGGCTTCTCGTTCAATTCAAAATGGATTTGGCCATACAGACAGAAATATATGAGGGAACTGAAAATGACCTTGTCTTTACCACAGCCAAGGAATACAGGGCACTTTTGGAAACCCACTGTATACAAATGATCACAAAATACTGTTAGTAATGATTGTGCAAGTAAATTTGGAGTTAAGATATGTCTGAAAAGACAATGATGGTAATTTGTCCACATGATAAAATAGCCTATTGGAGCAAAATTGTGCTTTGATAGTTATCAGGCAAGTTTTTACCTGTTCTTTGGACTTTAACTGCTATGTCACCAATCTTAATACACCTAAACAGTGAGAGAAGGGCTTTTTGAATTAACTACCCCAGCATATAATGCAAAAGTAGACATCTCAGAATGAGCAATTTCCATCTCGTGCTCCTGACTTAGATCATCTCTAAAGACAAGCATGATACTATCCTGCAGGTGAGTGATGCATGCAAATTATACAAAACCCATCTCAAAACAATACCCCTCTAAGTCTTATTTATTCAGCTGGAGCGGGAGAAAATTATTCTTTAAAAGGCAAAAGAGGGAAGTGCGAGTCATCCTTCCTCTTCCTTGATCAATCTCCCCCAGCCCTGGAAAATCCTTGCCCTCAGTGCCCCGACTGGGGCAGGGAGGAGGAGGAAACAATGCTAGGAATGTGTAAAAAACTTGAGTCATTCCCACATGTCAACCTCTTGCTCAGCTCCTCCTCCTCTTCCCAAATGCATGTTGCCTTCAGGGTCTTCTCATAAGCTCTTTTATCCAAGTTCTAAAGTTGTAAATGCCACTTGTCCATACAAACCATTGTTGTAGCAGCCTGAAACATACAATCCGTTGCTTGCTTTACTTTTATTCTAAAGAATGCTCCATAGCAGCAAATGTTTAAGCTTCTACGAACTGGGTACGATCTGAATGGTCTCTTACATCAACTGCAAAGCATTAATATCACAACTAAATATACAGTTTATTACATAAGCTGCTGTTTTCCTAAACTAAACATTATCACCAGAGTGACGGAAAAAAGACAGTTTTACTGTTACCACTTATGTGTTTTTCATGTGAACTTGGCTTTTAATTATGATTAGAATATTTTCCAACTGCAACTGAAGGCAGCAGGAGAGGAGGGGATTTCCTCTCCAACCCTCATTATCCCTTATGAGAAGCATCATGTCAGTAAAAGACACACTGACTGCACTCAGCACTTTTTAATAACTGTAACATGCACACACTCACTGTGGCTTTGTACTGTACATCTGTTTGCTTCCTCCTGATGTCAGCTGTCTTTTCCATACAAACACAGGGTTTGAATAATATGAATAATTTAAACTTGAAATCACTTCTGCTTTGAAGTGTGGCCTCATAATTTATCATCAGTGAAAGTGGCTTTTCTTTGCAGGGATTAACGGAAATAGCACTGATGGACAAATATCAGAACAACACAAAGTACCATATGTAATACCCTGGAATAGCATAGTAATGCATAAGCGGTATAGGTACAATGCAGTTGAACTGAGAAGGTAGTTGACAGTGTTGGAAGAAGTATTCTGTGTTTACTTGAGTAGAATGAGCAATACCACAATGTAAAAAAATTCCATTACAAGTAAAAGCCCTTCAGTCAAAATTTTTAAGTATTAGCAGCAAAATGTACTTTAAATATCCAGTACTTGTTATGCATAATGGTGTTATTTTCCTAAAATTTCAGATTGTTATTACTACTATTCATGTGTACAAAGCATTTAAAAGATCAGTTGAGGTAGAGCTAATTTTACGCAGTACTGCTGGGTAGCGTAATCTAAAAATGCATCATGTTTTATAAATTGGTCATATGTTTTGTGTGGGAAAATCTTTGCAAAATAACTATAGCTGTTAAATAAATGTAGTGAAGTCAAAAGTTAAAAGCCTGGAAATACTCTAGTAAGCGTAAGCTCTTGACAATTGCACATAAGTAAATGTACTTACTTTCTACCACTGGTCATTGAACACTACTGAATATAAAAGATGCCTTTCCCAGAGTCCCTGTAACCATCTGTATAACTTAGGATACATGACATTACATGTGCAGATCACATTTTCAAAGAATTACTTCCCTTTCAAATGAGATTGTTAAAGCAGAAGACAAATTAAAAGTGAAATTGGATGCATGATATTTTTCTCAGCACAGACATTTTGGCTTGTCAAAGTAAGAATGCAACAAAAAAGGTCTTAAATAGAACGAAACATTAGTCACAACACACACTGAACAAAATTATAAACAACAACACTTTTGTTTTTGCCCCATTCATCATGAGTTGACATCAAAGATCTAAGACTTTCTCTATGTACACAAAAGGCCTATTTCTCTCAAATATTGTTCACAAATCTTTCTAAATCTGTGTTAGTGAGCACTTCTCCTTTGCTTAGATAATCCATCTACCTCACAGATGTGACATATCAAGATGCTGATCAGACAGCATGGGTATTGCACAGGTGTGCCTTACGCTGGCCACAATAAAAGGCCACTCGAAAATTTATTATTTTGTGAATTCACTTAAAAGAATTGCATGACAGCTCATTCTTGTAGTTGGAACCAGTTTGAAAAAAAATAGTTGAAGGGCCACTGAAGCTTTCATTTAAATTACTGGTTTCCAACGTTTTTAGTCTAAGCCCTGTCAACTTACTTTGATAACAAGTTTTATGCATTTTTACGTAACTGCAACAGATAGGTAGCTATAAGTGTTCAGGTGTTACAGCTGCCATACCTTCATATAATTTGGGAGCCAATCCCAGCTGACATTGCCAGAGAGGCACAAACTTAATATAATCAACCCAATATAAAGTGTAGTAGTATTTTTTACTTTTTCCACATCCTCACTTTTGCAGCTGCAGAATTTTACAGCTCTTTTCATAAACTGACAAAATAGGCAAGTAGTTTTTTTTAAATTACAGATAGGCCTTCAAAACAAACAGTTATTCTGTGCATTTCTACATTCAAAGTCTGAGACTATGGGTCACTAAGACAAAGCTTAAGGTGCCCCTTTTTATTAGTTTCTGATACTTCCCCACAACTAGTCTTACTGTATCTCTAAACTGTCTTTAACGAAATCACACACATGTAGGCTTTTCTATGTGATCTGTTTTTGATAGCTAATGATGTAATATTGTTTCACTTACATTCATTGACCTCGCCTGAAACCTTTGAAAACCTCTCCAATGGACGGTGTGGTGTGCCTTGTAAATTGCGCGTTCACGCGGATCTCCTGGCCTGCCCAGTATCCCAGAGCGCTCGCTCCCGCGCCAGGCTGGTGGAAAAAACTGCAGCGGCTGTTACCGGAGCCACGGAGAGAGAGAGAGGAGCAGAGTGCGACAAATCACTGGCTCTGGCAGTAGTTCAGCTACACACACTTGGATTTTCGTTATTCCTGCCGAAGCCGACGTTATCAAAAAACCGGGAGTTGGGACTGTCAAGAAGTGGTAATATCGACGGGGAGGTAACGTTATTCGGCGTCTGAAAGGTATGGAAAAGTTAGCTGTGGGTTTCTTTTTCCAAAATTGAAAGTGTCTCAGCCACAAGTCTCGTCAGTTTTCTTCGGCTGCCAACTTCCAGTTTGTACAGCAGGGAAATGTCGTGTCTTTACGAGGAAGCTAACGGCTCTGTGAGTTACGTTAGCGCGCTATAAATGTAATTTTTGTGCAGTCCACGTCCAGGGATGCGAAGACGGCAGAGAAGTTTGCTAGCCGTTGCCCGTTTCACCGAAATGAATGATAAATTACTGACTGCGTGCCGACTTCGTAACGTCTGAACACAACTAGCTGCTGCTGTCATAACTTGAGTGAGGGCGAAAATACCGGGGGACAGCTCGGTTTGTTCAGAAATATGATGCTGTTTGCGTTTGGTTTTGCTCAGAAATTAGTTTAGCGTATACACCTGGTTCGTAAACAAGCCTGTACCAAAAGACAACTTGCCAGTGTTTACAAAATGGGATAGGCAGCCTTTAACTTGCCACCGCCGACCAAAAACAGGGGTCCAGGGACCACCAGGGGTCCTTTAGAGGGAACCAGTGGTTTTATTTGAGAGATATTTCACCACCTTAACTGTTAATACAATATGTTAAGAAATGTGAGTGGAAAGAGAAGAGGAGGTTTTTACTGTTGTCATCATTGTTACTCTCCGACCTGCAGAAAAGACATTTACTGCTCTGCCAATAACAACAACAACAACAACAACAACAACAACAACAAACGTATTAAAAAGGAATTTATTTGACCACACTGTCACAAAGTGAGAGTCTTTGATGTAACTTCTACAGTTAGTTCCCCTTAGAATTGGTGTTTATTCCTGGATGCCCCCACCTCACCACCACCTTACATATAAACACATATAGGAGAGCAGCCTGTTTTGCCCTGCTTTTCCATCAAAGACCTGTGCTTCCTAACATCAGGCTGACCCATGTGAGACCCTTTTGTCCGTGTTATCCCCATGACATGCCACTTACAAAAGATTCCAGAGTAGGAGATGTGTTCGCTAGTGTATAACTTAAATGAGCCACCACGTTACACCAGGCATTATACAAATAATAGTTTTTTCCGAGGCATGTTTTGAATTTTAGTGTCTCTTTGTCCCTGTAAATCAAAATGAGACAGGCTCTTTAGCCGACGGCATGAAATAGGACTCAAACTATACCAGAATCAGTACTGTGTTACAATTTTTGTAAAAAAACACCTCTAAATTGCCAGTTATCAACACCGAAAAATGAAGATTTATCATGGAGCATTTTCTGAAATGTGACATGTTCACCATGTCAACATCTGTGGTCTCAGGTGAGTTCTGAATCATTTAGAGGCTATTTGATCTGACGGACAGCTGCAGAAGAAGAAGAAGAAATCATATTGTGTAGATACTGATAAAGCATAAGTATTTACTGATAAAGCATGAGTATTTACTGATAAGGCATTAGTATTATCTAAAATGTAGTTCTGGTTCCTGTTATTCTGAGGTAGGCATACAACCGCATGCAAGAACAACATACACAAGGTCTGTTTTGATATTCAGAAAATTTTGTTTCCAGGTCCAGGGCGGAAAATGTGGAAACTGCCATCACAATGTCCCGGCGACATCTTCATAAAACTTGTTTTGTTCAGCCTACAGTCCAAAACTCAAAGACGTTCTATTTGTCAGCAAATTCCTACGTTTGAAATGCTGGAACCAGTGAATGTTTGGCATTTTTGCTTGATAAATAATAGCTTGAAAATAGCTGGTAATTGGTCATTTAGTGTTGTTGTTTTTTTACCTACAAAATCACACATCACAAGTGTGGGTCCCCTCAAAGGGGATTGCCAGTGCCAGTCTCTGGACATGCCTGAGCATGTCTGTTGAAAGAAGTACAAAATATTGTCAGCTGTAGTGGAAAAAAATCTATTAACATGGTGCAATAAGCGTTGAACGTTTTTGTTTGTGTGAAGAACGTGTTTGTGAAAGTGAAACATTCTTCAGTTTCACTGTCACAAGGTCAGCCCAGTGAAAGTTGAAGCACATTACCTCGGCCCATTCAAAACAGACATTGGGCTCCTGATAAATGAGATGTACTTTGTGCATTCATGTGGGACTGTAGTTGTCAGTTCTTGTTTTTACTTGCTCCTTGCTCTTGCTTTGATTACCCCTCATGAGTTGACTGTGTCAACAAAGGCTGGCGTCTGACATTGTTACTTCTTCACCTGTTTAAAGTGAATGGGGATGCAGGTTAGCCAAGATTTCAGATTTGCCTTCTGATAAGTGCCCTGCGGATGCCTGTCCCCAGAGTATGTGGGACAAATATTTGTTGGATTGTTTCCTACATTTCTTTGTGAACATACCTGACATTCTTTGTAGGGAGCAACAGGAAGATAGTGTTTTGTGGCGATACTGATCTTTCCATTATAGAAATTTTGTCTTTGACTCATAGAGCTAAAGTCAGACAGTTGTAGGATGAACGTCTAAATGATTTGATGATTGAATGTTTCATGACATTTGTTATGTCATGGCAGCTGCTTAACAGTCGCAAGTATTTGATTTGCTTTTCACCTTTTCGTTTGCCTATCACAGACTTTCAGCTATGGTATTGATCTACGCTTCTACAGCATTGTGTTAGAAAAGATGACATAAACGTGACATAAATTACTAGAGAGGAGGGAGGAAATCAATTCTTAGATGCAGCGCAAATCTCGCTTGAAACATTATGTCTCGATGCCCTATAAACGGGCTATGCTGCAGATCAGGAATGATCAACGTGTCAGTCTCTGTAAAACAAAATAAGCTTAATAAGATAGTGCTGCTGGTTTACACTTCATTATTAGATAAAATCTTCAAGTCTGCCTTTTGAAAGCACTTTTGGCATAACTTGGGCATTGAAGCAAATCATGTTATTGGCTAATTTGAATCTAATAAGCCCATTTAAAGACGCTGTTGTACATCACACTTGTGCTTCTGAGTCTGTGTTATTTTTTCTATATATATCAACTTATGGATCTCTAAGTAGCACTGTTTTTTACCTGAGGCATAATAATATTTTGGAATGAAACTATTGAATTATGTACGAGTGCATACGTCAGTCCACTAGTGGAATTATGCACAGTCCTTCTACATTAAATTGTTTTTTAATGTGATTGCAGTGTTTGTAACATTGATGTTTGATGGATTAAAGGCACTGTGTGCTTTTTTAGAAAGGATTCCAAAAATGTTTGTTGACCAAAATGAATCATTGTCAGGTTTCAGTGACATAAATAATAGGTAATTTCTTGGTTGACAGAATGCATGGGCATGTGTGTTCTCCGAAACAGATCTGTGAAGGAAGTGTCATGTGACACCATGGCCCTTGACCTTTCCCCCTTGCCCTGAGCTAGGGCTTGAGCTAGGTAACAGGTGCGACCCAGACACACACACACAAACACACACACTCAAAGAGGGGGCAGTTGCCATAGAACAGTAGTGTTACTCATACCAGATGAAAATCTTAAGATTACTGATTTTTACAGGCAGATTTATTTTTACACTGACATGCATGTATTTTTATTATTTATTATATCTCTGGCTTTATGACTTCAGCATAATAATGTGATTTTTACAGACTTTTACAGACAACTTGTGTGACAATGAAAAGATCAATCCAGGTTCATTAATCTCCTTTTCTGAAGGGCCTTTGAACAATGCACTGAATCCCTCCTCACTCGTGGGCTACTGTTCTGTAACTAGGTCTGCACTCGGACCCACCTATGGAGCGGAACAAGTAAAATATATATAACTGGAGATCAATGAGTTATCACATTCATGTTTTAGTTTCTGATGTTCTTGGTGAGGTGCAGTACACAGTTCATGTCTTTGCTCGCAGTTATCCCTGTACAAATGAGTAAACGATCAAAATGTATTGGAATTTTGGCACTAATGTGCATGTCAGTTTACTGAAAATGTCAAACATTTATATTTAGTGAGATTCATAATAAGGATCAAGGTCTAAAATTCAGCATAACACACCATCACAACTTTACATCTCCAAATTGAGGTCTCCACAAAGTTCAGTCCCACTGTACTTTTTCCAAATGTCACTGTTTTGTGATAAACAATACCGTTCCCCCTTTACACCATTACAGAGTTGGCCATGTTGTCTCCCCTTAAACAAAGCACTCCAGGTTTTAGAAGGTCAGTGGAGCCTGATAAAGTGCAGTTTGGGCTGGAAGCCATGTCTAAAAAACTTCAGCACTGTCTCCAATCAAAGCAGAGCTAGACCCTAGTTGCATTTTGTTTTGGATTTCTGGCCTTGATGTAATTTGTATTGGCAGCACCAGGTTGTGGCATATATTGTGTAGTGTCATCTGAGTCATCCAGGTGGGAAGATGTCAGAGCAAATTAAAGTAATCCTCTGGACTCCAGAAGTCTCTCAGATGAATGGGGAAACATTTTTCTGTTCCACAAGTCGAGTAGATTGAAGATTTGTGTTGACTATACCGCTTTTTCACCCATTTTCATGAATGAGAAGCCTTTTTTCGTTACTTGAAGTGCGTTTCATCTTGAAATCAAACATTTTTATTTGGGGTTTATCAACTGAGTAACTGTGCAGTCTTATCAGATGAAGATACAAGTGACATGTTCAGTTTTTTACTTGAGTTCACACTTGTTGCATGTGGAAATGACATCAGTGTAATGCCATGTCGACCAAGTGCCATCAGTGTTATGAGTCATTTCTGTATCAGTCACCAATCTGTGGCTCGTTGAAAAATGGTGGATGATAAAGGAGCAGATCACAGTGACACTGTAATCTTACATCAAGCCAGAAGGCATCTACTCCTGTCAGGGTATTTGATCTGGCAGACAGAGGTAATCATCAATGTCTCACCAGCAACCTTGTGTGTGCTGTGCTCCTGTTTGCTTGTGTAGCTGTGTGACCATTTGAGTGCTCAGACACAGGTTATACATGTGGTCAAACCATAGACCGTATATCAAAAGGGTCAAACATGGAGTAAACTAAAGTGGGACAAGCAAAGATTTGTTACCCTAGTATGCATGTATGTATATAACCAGTAAATCAGTAGATCTACATTATTGCATTAAATGTGAAAGTTTTACTACTAGGAGTTTTATTTTTGGGATCAGATTGTTAAGTGGTCTAATGAAGTAAAATTAATCATCGATTGACTTAATCGTCAGAAGATGATTTGCTCTTTAATTCCTCTAATCACTGCATTGGCTCTGTTTGTTTTCTGTGTTATCATCACATTTATTTTCTGTTTCAAGAGGGCTGGTGAATTTTAAATAGTTTAAAATATTTCTGTTTGACCTGTAAAGGAATGTTGGCTTTGTAAACGTTTGTGATTATCTGGGAAACTTGAGGCTATGGCTTTTCTGATAAGCCATTAACGTAGGTGTTGACCTTGAGAATGTACGTCTAATGAGCTTTTACCTGAATTAAAGTTATAATGTAGAAATGCATATAAGAACAGTTGAATTAATGAGAAGGCACATCAGCCTGTAGTGATAATGCTCATACATAGACAATTATTTATTATAGGTATGTGTAAGAGAGCACGTACTCTACAAACAATTATTTATTATTAAATTAGAATGCATTATTCAAGTTAGCCTCTGTGTAGTGCTGTTATGCTATGCATACATATGAGGGCTATTCGCTCAGATGATGACCTTACTGACCTAACTCTAAACTAAAAGTTGAATGCTGCTGCTCACCCATTGTCAAACGTTGTCCTTTCGCCTAAGATTTAAAAGTGTGTCCTCCTCAAAGGCCAGGCAGAGTTCAGCTATTCAGCATATCCCAGACCGACTTAATGGGCTAAAGCTGTTAGACCCAGAGATTTAATGGTGTCAGATGAACTGAATACTGGGATAGACTACTCCTACTATCATCGTCCTGTGGGGTCCATGAAATAAAGGCTGAACCACAGCCAGTGGTAATGTAAGGCTGTTTCATTGTTGACATCTTCCAGACCTCTCACCTGTCTCCGTGCTTGTAAAAAGCACTACGATGTCTCGTTAATGTCTCTTTAATAGCGGATTGATGCAGGTCGTGTCAGACATTACTTTAGCTGTTGCTTTTGGTTGTCAGTGGAAAGCCTAACGGATGATAATGTGGCAGCATGTAGAATGAATTCTCTACAATTTTTTTTATGGTGAATGGCCTGATGGTGCACTTCAGTCTCAAACCCATCTAGGATTTCACCCTTGCTTGGAGACCATCCTCAAACATGGTTCTAACACCACTTAGATGGGTTCTGTTTGAATATTTCTGAAGGAAAATTATGCGTCTTGGCCACAGGCAAAGTCAGATAACTCATTTCAAACAAACAGTATTAATGATTAGATCCTTGAATAAGTTGTGTTCTTTGTTCATGTCTTTCACACACTATATATACTCTGGCCTCAAGTAGACTCTGACCCTGAAATGAAAGGCTTCATTTGGAGATTCCTTCAAGGTTCTGTTCCAGCTACATTACGTTCCAAGCTTGATATGTTCTGTTATTTCTCAGGCTTCCACTTACTAACACAGCAGTTGACTGGGGATAATAAGTGATGTTGTGGCTGTAATCCATCAACAGTACTCATAAGACTCCAAGGGTTTTTCACAAAAAATAACCCAGCCATAGTAGTTTATTTTTAGATAAGGCAGGGGTGGATAATTAGCAACATTTTTATTTTTTATTTTTTTTGCTAAAGAGCACAAAATACAAAACAAGGTCAGGGCTCAGCATTAAACTTGTTTGCAACTGGCCCCACTGGGCCAATGGGTTTGAAACTTACTGGCCCGAAGACAATTTTTACTGGCCCTCTCTCCAAAAGTTATTTATCAGCGTTCCAACAAAACCAAAGACTAATAAGTTATGTTATTCTGTTTTTCTTTTAACATGTTTAATCATTTATTAAATACATCCTGGATATAAAAAACTAAACTAAAATGTAACCACAGTTAAAATTATAAAAAATAAAAAGGTAATAGTTAACAAAACAATTTAAAAAATGACACGCTCTCTCTCCTGCTGACAGCCATTTAAAAAAAAAAAAAAAAAATGTACACAGAGCAGCAGATACATGTCACCTCGATCCTAATTGACAGGTCGCCATGGTGGCGACATGTTAATCATTAGGTAGTCCTGCCCTAAAGCATACGCTGCATTATCGTCCATTTTCCTCTAAATAGGACCATTATTTACTAAAATTATTTACCGTTTTTTGTGTTGTTGTACTGTTTATTTTAAAGGTTAGCTAACATGGCATTAGCATAATGTGCGGCTAGTGTGGCTAGCAGACTTGGCAATGTTGGACTGCTGCTGCTGTTAGCGGCTCGCTGTACAGGTGAGATCCACAGACACTCTTACTATGCTATATGGCACCAAATTACTTCATTGATGAAAATTGCGATAACATACCGCACTGTTGAGCCCAACATATTACCACAGGGGAAATAACTTCACCGCTACTTTCCTATTACACACTAGCTAGGTTGACTAGTCTTCAATAAATCTTGTTGATTGCTTAATTTGTGTTGATTTTATTAAACATAGACTATGTAAGTCTTTATCAGTCAGGGGAGAGAGAGAAGATGACATGAACCCTGTCTGCTGCACTAACTCAGCTTTGATACATAGTACCCGCTCTATCAGATGAGCTACTGGGGTGCCCCCACAGCTTTGTTTCTTTAGTAATTGTCCATGTTCTAACAGTGGTAATGCCCTTGAGTAAACCTTGCAGAATCACGTATCCAACCATAGCATTAAGAACATGTATTCTTGTTAGTATAAGATTATCTCATTCTAACTACTTAGTGGCTGAAGCAGTACAAACTCAATTTGGCCTATGAAAACCCCAAACCAACAACAGCAAATGTATTATACATTAATAATGTCACCTAATTTTTCAACTGTTCAGTGCTATTGTCTTTGAAGGAAGTTTGCTCGTGAGCACTGAATTCTCTGAAGGTTAAGCTGTGCGTTCTTTATCACCATGAAATGTAGAAATTGTGCCAGGATAAAATATTCTTTCTCAGATTCTCCTAATAGCTCCCTCAGTCTGAGAACTTAACACAGCTTACAGCCTGAGGCTGGAACGAGAGATGGCCAATAAAGACCTAACAATATGTGGTGGGAGATCAAAATCCCTAGATGAATCTGGTTTCCAATTTCATTTAGAAGCAAAATGTCTTTAGGCTTGGTCCCACAGTTCTGCATTTCTGGTGATTAAATCTGGGTGTGGATGGATATGGGGTAAAGCAAATAACTATAAAATACAAGTAACAAATTCACTGTGTACATGCATGCACATGCATTTGAGCCCGGCCAACATGTGTGCACACCACACCTGCACATGCATACTTAACATTTACAATATTGTCATCATATGTCTCTGGGACAGGTGAAAAATATCCCCTGCATCAATAGTGTTTCTCCAGTTAGGCTTTTGATCTAGGAAAGTGTGTTGCCCCCAGTCTGGCCCAGTGGCCACTCTCAGGGATTTGCCTGACTGACTTTTATAAATGTCACTAACCAGGGAAACAGGAACCCTCCTGACAAAGCCTGTGCAGGGAGAAAATGGATTTCTGTCTACAATCTTGGGTGTGCTTTTATTGTAAATATATTTCTCAAATGTCTGTGGTTCACTTGTTTCTATGTTGAATTTAGGGTTTGAGTTTTAAGTAGTGTAAATAAAAAAAAGAGTGTTACATGATCTCTAACTTTTAACTGCCTTGATACCGTATTGAACTCCATATATGGAAGGATAATCCTCACTTGCAGGATCTGTGGTGACCTATCTACACAAGTATTTGTTTGAGTTAGCAGAGGGCCTTCGTGATTGTTTGAGACTGGTGAAGCCAAAACAATTCTGGCTTACTCAAATGTGTTGAGGGCACAGGGGGATACTTGGCTTTGGCCAAGTTTTGACCTCACTAGCTCTCCTGGACTCAGCCTGCACCTTAAAATAACATGCTACGTGTTGTGCATACATACCTTGCTGCTGTTGGACTTGTTTACCATGGTGAACCTGAGCTCTGCCTGCTGTTGGAGATTACAGGGCTGGATGGGGGCCACTTACATGCCTCAATACTATCTCGTACATTATTATGAAGCTTTTTTTTTTTTTTAGGTGGGTTTTGTGAGTTTACATGTTTGCTGGATATCGGTACCTGATGAAGGCTTTTTGGAGCTTGATTTAGCAGTTTCCTTTCGATGTGTGAATGTATTCTGTATGTCTAAATGTTCTAAATTAGCATCTTGACAAAGCTCCGTGGAATAAAAAAGTCTCATAAATTACAGATGAGATGGACGGAGGTGATGGGTGTGGTGCTTCTCTGCAAATCCATACTTACATCCATCTCTTTCTGACACTGAAAATAGTGTAAAAAACCTTTCCCTACTGTTCTGAATGCTAAACTAGGTCATTGTGACTCATTTCTTTCCATCTAAATGTGGAATTTAGAAATGCTTTGCTTCTTATCACATGTCCTTACAATAAACCCTTTGTCTCTTTTATGGCAGTTTTTAATCTTGTCCTTATTCAGTGATGGACATGGACGGCTTTCATACGTTTGTGCCTCGGCTTTGGCTGATTTGAGCTTTTGGGAATGTTGCTTTAAGTGCTGTCTTGAACCGTAGTAGCTAACAGAAATATATACTACCAATGTAATGTGGCTACTATCCAATAACTGTTTTTTTCCCCTACCATGTCACACTGCAGTAGGCCCTAGTAGGTCGTCAAAAGTGATAGTATGATAGGCAGCATGGCCAATGGTATTGTTGTTAATTTATATCCATATCATTATATATTTGAAATGACATTGACTCGGTTGACAATGACTCGGTTGCCAATTTATTAGGTACACCTAGCTCAAAGTAATGCAGTCTAATACAACAATCCTGCAGTAAGTCCTACCTTCATGAAGGTTTTAACGAGCATGTTGTGGTGCTGTTGTTATACAGACAGGTGTTTTTAGCATTTTGTCCACATCACCCCATTTATATCAATGAGGGTAGGCTAAAAAACAGAAACCCTTCTCTGTACAATGCATTAGGTTTAGCTAGTTCTACCTATCAACCTCGCAGCTGAGTGTAATTCCAGTGGGAGACAAATTGTACTATTAAATTGGTGCTCACCCTTACATGTAGTGCGAGAGATTCAGATTTTTAAATTAGTGTCAAGCTCAATAATACAGGTAGACTTTGACCACAGATGATTCATCCTTGAAATGACACTTCCTTAATTCTGTATGGATAATGAGAGTAATTTATATTTGGATTGAATATGAACTGAGAACACTTCAGCCTGAGAACAGGCTGCGCAGCAATACATTTACTGTCAAACCAAAGAACAGTCATAACTTACAGCATTTACTTAGTCACTTAGCATTCCAAGGTGGTTAAGTCATTATGCAACATTCATGGTGAAAATGCATCTCGGCATTCACAACATCATCACTTGTAAACAAACATCCGCTGCCTGACCTTGCCTGACACATCAAGCCTCTTTTCCACAAATAATCCTGTTGGCGCTGCTCAAAATAAATTTGCAGACTCACCCAATTTTCAAGTCACCCAGCTGAGTAGGGGCACATCTCAAATTACCTGTTCAACTCTACACCCTCCCTTTAGTCGCTGTCTCACACACGCACACACACAGCCCATTTATGCTGTGATCTCATTAGCAATATTTGTAGTGTAAGTACTTGTTGTTCGGTGCATGACATGATCTGGATCACATGAAGATCGAAATGGCAAGAAAACAAACACTCCCATTCCTTCAGACCCTGGCCCACACCCGGGCCCATACCACAGCTATATCAGACTGGCAGGCTGACGGGGGGCTCCTGGCTGGTCATTTGTAGGGAATGAGACAAGTGTTACGTGTCTGTCTGAGAATGGTGTGAAACCGAACATGTAGCAGTTTGAGGTAAGAAGGAATGGAAGTCCTTATTCAGACGTTAAAAGCAAGTTTGCCTATTTGCTGTTTGAACTGGCTGCTCGCTTGTGAAACTCCCGTGTGTGTGAGTGTGTCATTGTGATAGCAGGTGGGTGTCCTGCCTAGATATTGGCATTCAGCCAAGCCAGTGCCATGGGAGGAAGACGAGGAGGAGGTGGTGGAGGTGGAGGAGGTGGAAGTGCTGTGATCCAGAGGACTGTTGACTGACAGGAACAGTGGCTGTGCACAAACTAGCCAATAAGCATGAGGCTTGCAAACAAGACCGCAGCAAGACAAGCTCCAGTATTGGAGTACTGGTACTGGGACTGCATATTGCAAGATCAAAGAGAAAATGTTCAACCATAAGGGTTGGTTTCTCCCCTCTGGCACTGTTAATGCACATTAAGGAGGAGTTTTAGTCAAAATGTTGAAAGTGTGTTTGTTTTCTTTGCCTAATAAGAGAAGATGTAAATGGAGGATATATACACACACTTGTATTTATTCTGGCATGCATATTTCTCCCTTGTGCCAGCACATCGTCTTCCCTCTGGGCGAGTGTTAGAGTGGAACACCTGCTTCGACACGTGACGAGGACTCTGCAAAGATCAGAGGAAACCCTCCCTATGTTTGTTTGTTTGTTCGTTCTAGAGTCAGAAAAAGCAAGGTGTTTTTTTTTTTTAAACAGTGATCCAAGATGTTCACAAGCAGTCAAAGTGCTTGTTCTTCTTATTCGGGGTTATTGCGAACTGCTGTTTAGATTAGCTTTTATTTGTCATGGGTAAGATCACAGACCCATTTGGACCAGATGAAATTATCTAGGGGCGATTTTAGTATTGTATGCACTAGTCAGCGTTTCTAATCCTGTTAGGAGCGCATAGGGCACATTGGCCAATAACCTGTTGATGCAATCTTGCACAGCTGTGTAAACCAGCTCAGAATTCAAAACTGTTAATCTAATATCATTAATAATATAACTTATATTTTAATATTAAATATTTTTGATAATGTATGCCCATCCTATACAAGGACATTGCTCGGTTGAATTTAATCAGTTTTCTGTCTTCATCAGTTGAGAAAATAATGTTTCAGACTAAGTCAGTACAGTGTTTTAAGAGGGGGGAAATTAGCTTATTACTTTATGCGTGCGTACACACACACACACACACACACACACACACACACACACACACACACACACACACACACAATATATTTATATAACCCATGCACTACATCCACCAGCACTCTCCTTTTAATTAGCAGCTATCTCTTTTGCACACATCCTCATGAGTCCCCTATTACTTCTCAGCTAGTTAAGCCAGGCATGTTAATTTACTTTTACAGAGTTAGCAGTATAAGTTTGGTGTGGAAGCATGACAGAAAGAAGGACATGCATGTTAATCAGGCATAACTGGCTTTAATAATTTTTTTTTTTTTACAACTGCATAGGACATAAAGTCTAATAATAAAAAGAGGAAACATATCAAACATCAGTGCTTGTGTGTCTTACAGTGTGTGTATACCTGTGTGTACATTGGCAAAAAATGAATTTGTTCTTTCATAGTCAACTTTGTTTTTATTATTTGTGCTTTATGCGAAGAATTACCATAAATATCATTAGTTGTATTTTTTGTAGAACACAAGGGGTTTCGACCAACACAAAGCAGAGGGGAATGTGAAACATATTTAGTGTTTGATTGCAAAGCAGTGGGCTGCTCTGTTTGGATTCAGCATTCCTATGCAGTGCACATTTCAAAGAGGCTGCATGCTGGATTTTGCCCAACACTCTGTTTGGTTTGGTGAATTTCCTAGGCAGACACCTGATGCACTTTTTTTATTCTGCTCAAACAAGCAGCTGTCTGCAACAAGCCTCTTCTTTTCATTCGCAGGCTTTAGATGTCACGGTGATTCCATGTGCTGTGTCCCTTCTTATGTTCATGTTTGTGCTATCTGCACTTCACATACTGTACATGCCCACCTCCTTTGTGTGATTTGCTATTAACTTGTCAGTCAAAGCTTTGTGGGAATAGAAATTATACGCCCACAGTTGTCAAAGATGCTGAATGAATACTGTAAAAATGTGGGAGCAGAAAACCAGTAGCCCCTCGAGAATGACACGTAACACAAATCTGAGGCTGGATATACAATTAAATGCACTTTTGCTAAACAAACTACTTTTACACAACCATACCAAAGTTTTTAGTGAGTGTTTTAAGAGATACAAAATCCTAAACCCAAGTCTTTGTAAAGCCTGACATCTCCTTATTAAAAGGAAGGTGCTCTCTTATTAGCAGAATCCCTCTGTTATTGGCTGTGTCACATGAAACCATTATCTGTTGTACTGTAGGGACACCACCCAAAAGGAGTTCTGTCAAACTACTCACAGGCCTCTCATTGCATGAAGACATCTTGCGCTGGAGTTCCCTGCAATAGATCAGTTATGGAGCTCAATGCAACACTTTGCTGCCACTATAGTGACTGTGAAATGGGCTTGGAAGAGGGAGATTGTCTTTAATGTGATTAGCTTTACAGCAGCCTGTATTGTGAATTTGATTATATACATACGTCCTCCATGTGTTGACTACATTACACCTCAGGGTAGCAATAAAACTGCAACATTGTGCCCCTGCACAAGTTAATAGGCTTCCATGGGGAGTGTGTGCTTGATCCCAAGCATTGTCTTTAAGCCTCCCTCTTGCGTTTACATCCCTGCATGTTTTATCTGGCTTGATGCAAGTGGAGAGAGTTTTAATGGTCAGTCTGTGCTTTTTTTTCCCCTTTTTTTTTGAAATCAGTTCTGTGTTTTCTTTGTGCCAACTGGAGTTTCTTGAGCTTGGTGGGTCTGTCAATCTGTAATTAGTGCCAACCATAAACAACCGAAATCCCACTGTGCACTGCTACGGGTGGCTGCCCTCACCACGACAATCTGGAGTTTCCCTTTTGTCCTCGGATGTGTCTGATGTAGAGCCAGCTGCCTACTGTGGGAGTTGAACAGTCAGCCTATCGTGTGGAGATGGGGGTAGAGAAAGTTGGGGAGTTGAGAGGAGGAACATGGATGGACAAAATAAATGTCAATTCTATTGAAAGAATAAATTAGAAGAGGAAGATAACTTGTAAAAGAGGGTCTTGTTATTTGTATCCAGGAGGTGTCAGAGTCCTTTCCTGGCCTGCTGCAGAATCATTCTTAAATATAGAGTCTGACGCCATCTCAGTGTGATGCAAATCCTCGGCTCTTGGATCAGTACAGTTGCTTTTTCTGTCCTGGCTCCCAAATAATGCACAATAATGATGTCATGGCTAATGTACTACAGGTTAGCTCTTCATTCCAGTCATGTCTCTAGTTGTTTGGCCTGCATGCTTATTCTTTCACAGATATTTTATCCACTCAGTCACCTGTCGCTGTATATCTAAGTTGCATTTTCCTCAATATTCTTGAGTCATGATATAATCCTTTTACATGGAGACAGAGTGGCTTATGTTGGGTTAGGTTGGAGAAGACTTGTGTGTCTTTTGGTTAACGGTCATATTTTGATAGTGGTCCAGTTTTTTTTATTTTACAGCTGTTTATTTATTCCTCAGAGTATTGTTAAATGCACTTTAAAACTATAAGCCTAGACACTGGATTTGAGCTAGGGCATCACATCTTTGGCTTTGTTCATATTGCAGGCAAATCAGATTTGTTTCTTAAATTAGATCTTTAAGACAGACTATCTGCACTGTTATTTGCAAACATGAGGAATGGAGATCCATCACCTCACCCTCTAAACAGTTGTGGTGTCACGTCGCTGTGCAGAACTCCTCTGTTGCACCAGAAAAACTCAACGACAGAGAAGTTCTGCAATGCGACTTGACAGCATGGATTTTGCTCACCCGCTCTCAGGGCTCCAGACTAAATTTTTTCACCTCCGTCCGGGAACCGTCCTGAAAAACAATTTGAGCATCCCAAAATCTCTAGTTTCTTTACTTTGTTATTGTCCTCTATAGTTATTAGTGACATAATAAATGATGATAAATTGATAAAATGTATAAAGTAAGTAAAATTTATTTTGCTGGATTCAAACAAAAAGATTTAAAAACAAAACTGAAAGTTATCTGTTTGGGTGATGGAATCATTTAATTTTAATTCAGTTAGACACTCCGGACTTTAATGGCTCCTGTGTTTCAGCAGATTTTCTGCTCATGTTCAAAACTTTCTGCACATTCAGAATCTCTCCCACATATCTGTGTTCTCTGACATGTCCAGAAAGAAATCGTAATATTTTGAGACTAACATCACTTCATCAGAGGTACAAACCGAAACCAACACTTGTGATCAGGCAGAAATCTCAGCACAAATCCACGTGTCCACTCCTGCAGCTCCGATAAAGTGCAGCTCACAGTCCCAAACAGCGCCAGACTGTGCTTCAGGTTTTCTATGTTTATAATGCAAAACCCTAACAGCAAGTCTGCTGGCTGTGTCTCAGCGCGCGCGGGGGATGGGGGGTTACTTTACTGTCACGCCGTTTGCTGAGTTGCATTAGCTGGGTGGAGATAATTCTCACCGCTAGTTGTTGTTGTTGTTGTTATCAGAATATAGATTTGTTTTTCACTGTGTGAGAAGATTGATGTGTGGCGCTTAACACGTTAGGCAACACAGTGCGATAGAGAGGTCAGCAAGCTGTTTGTGACTGAGAGGATAGATGGACCTGTACCGTGGGAACAGGTGAGCAGCCAGCCAGTGATGGTGACCATAGTAACAGCATGAGAAGACGCGCTCCGTTGTAGTCAGCACTCGGTCGGTTCAGTTTGTCATTTTCTAAATCATAGTTCCTCCATTGCAGCCTCAGCATCTCTAAAACCTTTTTCTTTTTATTTGGAATGCCAAACTTTCCAGGCTCTTTTAAATGTCATGGTGAACTCTCAGTTGTTGTCGTCTTGGGAACAAGGTCTTGGCCTGAAGATATGCTCCATGGACCATTGCAAATAGTCGGCTGCCCCTCCTGTGGCCTCCCAGCCAACTTAGTCTGCACAACAACTAATAGGCACATGGCTAAGAGGAGGAAACATCTGTGTATTTTATGCAGACACTAGAATGTTTTGTGAATGTGAATGTCTGCCAGTGTAATTTCAAGTCTTAAAAAAATACTTTATTTATTTGTAAAAGTTTGTGTTGTGTTTATCAGAAAAATAAAAGTGGACTGTCAAAAAATAAGAAAAAAAAATTAAATGAAAACACTTTTTTTCATTTTAACAGAGGCAATTGCCTTTCAGTTTAACAATGCCCAATAGCTTCGTCCCAACAGTTATCTTCTATAGCTTTACACATAAAACATTTTGTTGTCTTGCATGAACAATATTGTAATAAGCTAGCATGTCAATGTCTTTGAAACTTTCTCTTGCTCTACACGTTTCCAGCCAAGTACTATAATGTCATATGTGGTTTGAGGGGTAGTATCATGTAAAGTCTTTTATTCAGGGTCTGTTTAACTTGGCATGTTGCCTTCCCATAGGGATCTCTCGGTCTCAGCCTGAGTCGTAGATCAAAGGCTGACTGCATGTGCATGTTGTCCAAGGCTTACGTCTTAACCTTTAAAATCTACAGTATCCTGGCAGGTCTACTCAGACAGTCTCAGAGTGATCATTCCCCAAACTTAATGCATGAATGTTGTCAATCATGGCATCATAACAGCAGCTTGTGAATCAAGAATGCCATTGGAGGCATTATCATACAGGCAGAGCTCAATGAGCTGCAAAAAGAGTGCAGTTGGGATGCAATAAAACCGTTTACAACACAGTAGCAGTAACCTGGTGTGCTCAACTCTGTATCAATCCTGATTACCATTGCTTAGCTGCCATAAAGAGACATATGGAGCTATTAAGCTATCTGCCTACATAGAAAGATTGTTGTGCACTGTCAGAGCCAGAGGAAGGAAGTGGTCATGGCTTAAACCAAGAGTGAAGGTGAGCCTCTGACTCAGCTCATATGTATTAGCCTTTTTTTCTCTCTCTTTTAGTTATGATACTGTATCTGGGACATTTTGGACTTTTTATTGCAGTGTATCTTGGAAGTTTTCTTACTTTCAGTGTATGGTTTCTTAAAATCCTGTTACTAACTAAGGCACTAGTGCCAAACCTCTTGTAGCAATGTAAGATCGTACTAAAATATGATGAGATATTATACATACACATTACATTAAGTTAGTTAGTTAGTTAGACTTTGTGGCAAAATTTGCAAAGTATACTCATTCACAAAATAAATGGATACTCATCCAAATATGGACATGTGCACAACATTCACACCTGCGTGTGTTCACACAAAAATTCTGTTCACCTCCCCCCATCCTCTGCCCACTGGCAGCCAATATTAGTGTTGGATTATACATTAAAGCCTGAGTCATGTTTAGCGAGTGGACCCTCTTAAAACAAAAAAATAAAAAGGCCCTCACTGTAAACAGACTCCCTGCCTCTAAACCCTTGGCTCTAATAGTTTAGAGCCACTAGCTGTGCTCTACACTAACAATTCCTTATATAGCTTGGTTTCTTGCCTGTGGACACTACAGTATAAAGATGGCAAAACCAGAATGCCATGCCTGCAGCGATGAATTTAGGGCAGGGGGGTGGTTCATGTCTAATTTCTGTTGACTCATGGCTTTTAATGAGAATTGGGACTTGACAGTGTTGTGAAAACTGAGTTTGAAATGTTCTGTTAGTCTGAAGGCATTATTAATGCATAGTGTTTTTTTTGGCTGGGTGACATAAGTGTTTATAAAGATTATTCCACATCAACTTTGGGCAGTGTTTTTTTTATCTGGTTCATTCTCAGCTTGGTGCCTTGTAGAGAGTCAGTGCCCTTTTTAACTTTTTCTTACTGCTAGACCTGTTGTTATGTATGTTCAAGACAATGTGAGATCATTTTCCTGTTGAATAAAGGAAGGTCACTCTTTCTTTTCTCACTTTTTGCCCTGGTCACAGATTTTGTGCTGATGCTGTTGCTGTTAGTGACAAAGTAGGCTAGTTTTGCATCATATTGTGTATCTACCATCTTGACTGACCTCAATATGAAGCAAACATCTGTCAACAGACCACAATGCTTTACAAGTTAGTTCTTTTTAATAAGGACCTCAACCTCACTGTTGTACCTTGCCATCTCTTACCATCAGTCTCAGTTTTACACACTTGTATGTAAGTTGTCATCAGCTTTTTTAGTGATTTGCTGTATTTAGTAACATCTAAATGATAATTTGTGTCAATTATAAATTCTTCGATGATTCTCTTGATTTTAAATGTGAATACACAAAAAAGTTAGTCAGTTCGTCATTTCTAAGATAAAGCAATTAAATTAGCCTGTATCTGTGACTTCTCATGAGTTGGAGCTCATTATGAGCACTTGATGGTGACATCAAGCTGACATATGTCCTCTTGCCTCCCTTGTCTGTAGGAAATTTGGGAGCAGCCTTAGGATGCCCAGTGGCTTTGTGTGAATCAGCGAGTTCTGGTGCTCCAGACCTATAATTCCCAAGACAACAGGGAGCCGCACAGCCTGGCAGGTAATCAGTCATAATGTACTTATCCTGTTATTATTTGTAGTAGGGTTGCACAATTAATCTTAAATCTTAAATTAAAATTGCTACATCAGTTCATACCGCTATGCAGTCTCTTTGCACGTGACTGTAGTACTGTCAGTTTTAATTATCGCATTCAACTATGCACTCCTTTCTCTCTAAGTTAATGTACATCACAAAATGACAATACTGTGTTACACCACTGTATGTGTGAGGGAGTTTTCCCCCTTCTTCTTTAAGAGCTTATACTGGGTTGGGATCTGTTGCTGTTGTGGGCCAGTAAACGCCATTGAGGCATGAGTAATTTTGGTTTATACAAATAAATTGTAACACTACAGGGTAACATAACATCAAAAAATGAAACAGCCAGCTGCAACATCACCCCAGTAAGCCAAAGAAAAGCACATTCTAGCTATAGATATCTGCGCAGGTAGCAGGGATGGTCTGTGTATGTTATTTATTCAGATCGCTTTGACTTTAAATCGTATTTGAAGTTGTCTGTTAGGGCTTGCGCGGTGAAGTAATTTCCCCTGCAGTAATTTATTGTAGCTCAACAGTATGGGATGCAGTATTATTGCCATTTTTGTTTTGTTTTTGCAAATTACTTAATTTATGATAAACAATTGATCAGTAATTTGGTGCAATAATACATAGTAAGTGCATCTGTGGATCTCACCTCACTGCCCAGCGATCCACTAACTGCAGTTTTATGGTGCTGGGTGCTTGTCAAAGTTACACAACAACGTAAAGCAAATTCATTTCTTCGGTTTAACCGTGTCTTTTTCACATGTAGCTATATCGTTACCTTCAAGGCATGTCCATCCAGTAAATGTACATACAGCAGTAATGCGCACACACATGTGCGGAGCAGAATGACATTCCGTGTAATGTTAACAACTAACAACTTAGCTGTAGTGTAGCTAAAGTTCCTCAAAAAGCAACATGAAAAACCAGTTACAGGCATCCAACCTGCTACGCTCATTATTTAGTTTGCTTTAAATGAGACTTAAATGTTCAGACAGTTTTTCTTCAATGTCTCTTAGTATTACAACATTAGTCCAACATCATTCAGCCTGCTAGTCACATTAGCCATGCAAAATGCTGATACCAAGTTAGCTAACCTACAAAATAAACCGTAAAACATACAAAACCTACAGCTTGTTTGAAGTTGTGTCAAGGACTGCCCATGACGATCCATCCTTGCGCTTGAACCATTACGGCCCTTGTATTGCTTGTAGCATTTTTGAAGAATTTATTTATTTATTTATTTAACATTGTAATGAAGTGTAATACAAGAAGGTATGAACATTGCGGTTGTTGTACTTGGCTTGTATAGTATTTCAATATTGCAGTTATTGCGACAGCCATGTAGTCTGTTACACACAGCGTTGGTGATCCTTGCACAGGTAGACCAGTTGGCCATATTGTGTGTTTCAGTTTCTGCCCTTGCTGCCTAGTCTGATAAGCCCTCTGTAAATCTTCCTTTGGCAAAGAAGAACAAGCAAAGTTAGAAGCTTAAAATGCATCAAAAACATGTCTAGGTATGTTTCCCCACCACCACATTCCCATTACCAGTGAGAGTATATTATTTCATTTTGAGTGTAATACTGCATGTTGAAGGCATTTGATATTATTTTATATGTAGTTGATTTTACACGTTGGAGTTTAATTTAAACCCAGTTTAAATGATTGACTCTGATTTTTTTTTTAGACACTCATCTTCTCCTGCTGGGAAATGATATCATCCTTTCTGACTTTATGACCAAGGCATTTGAAAATTGTAGCTTCGTCACCTACAAAGCTCAGCAGCTATTTCTGGCCATGTTTTGTTTTTGTTCTTTTTTGGGGGTTATAACCACCTCTGCCTTGTTGACTGAGGCTGCTATGTTGTGTGTGCATTCAATGCCAACATGGTTGTCATCACTGTTCTATTTCACATTCATAATACAAATTTTACATTCCTTTTTTTCCTCCTCCCCCTGACACATTAGATATTTTTTGTCTGTTGTGTCTTGCAAACATCCTGTATTGTGTTGCTACAAGTAGAAAGTTTCAGTGGTAAATGTCAATTGGATTTTCCTTTCTCTGACATATTTATAGTATCTGTATATCTATGTATCCATTTCTGCATAATTACCATCTTAGCAGAATCCCACAGTTGTCTTTAGATGGACTTTAAAATGTCTTGAGCATAGTTGTACTTGCCAGGCCAGCCACCACACAGTGCTCTGTGTTCACAGGCTCCCACTGATGGACCTTGCGATATCTAGCCTCATGGCGGATCAGGGGGATCTTTATGGGGGAGATTATTTAAGTGGGTTGCTTTTCACATAATTATGTTCTAAATGCTGATTCACTGATAGCGAGGGCATTAACTTGAATGTGCTCAAGAGGACGCAAGAATGTGGCACCTACATATCTTCTTGGTTTCCTTTGTGGAACTTAATTACCGAGTTTGAAGAATGGGAGAATGGGGGCGTCTCTGGTAAGTATTATCTACTAATATATGGTAGCAGCAGTGGTAAAGTCAGATCTGTATTACAGTTGCCAAAACCAACATGTGATTTATTGAGATCCTTTAGTAGAGATTGCATAGAAAGAAAGAATCCACCAACATATGATTCATTTGCAAGAAAGACTTTCAACGATTCTGTTTAATGAAAATGAAAGTCTCTGCCTGCTTCTGTTCATTGCTGTCAGTGGTTTGAATGTACCACAAGCATCTTCATCTCTTCCGCCAATCTATGTAGAAATGTAATTTGGCTACTGAAGGGAATGCAAATCAATTGCTGGCAACATCAGCATTCTACCCCAAAGCAAATTGGCATAGTTTGCATATGACTGAATAATACTGAACCAGGGAGATTGTTAAATTGAGAACCAGATCAAATGAATTGCTCTCACCATATTTCTGCATAATTCTACAAAGGTTTAATATCTTTATATTTTATTCATGGGAAATTGTACCTATACTACAATTGCAGACTAATATACCATTCAAATGATTATCTTCCTTGATTACGATTGTTAGAACAAATCCAGTGTAACACGTGATGTTTTTGAACAGATGAAGTTAGAGTACAAGAGGATAGTGGTTGACCGAAATGGGTTTTTTAATGGCTAGTGTCAACGCTGAAATTTACAGGGCAGGGCTGCCGATGGCCAACATACAATGCAGATATCACAACAAGAAAAGTCATGTATAATTCCAACAGTACTATTAAATATACATGGTTATTTTAGTATCCGAAGCTTCGATAGATTATGTCAATGACCCCCCCCCCTCCCCCCCTCCACCCTCGTAATGGGATCAGATGGGCACGTTCATAGGTGATAGATATTTATTAGTCCTTTCAGGAATTCATAGTGTGTCATACAGCAAACATCAGACTAACAAATAGACAACTGCTTTACAAACACAAACATCACCCGAGTGCTTTACAAGTTATACAAAAGGCTCAATGTCGGCTGATGGCCGGGCTGTTCACACAACTTGCCGTCATATGACGGCAGTCTTGAAGTCGTTGTGGCGTTCACACTACGTGACTGATTGGTGACAGGGACACACACACACTACAGGGGTTGACAGCGGCTGTGTCACCTGACGCTGTTCTCCAAACCACGTTTTGTCAAGAAAACATACATGCGAAATGTGAAATGAGCGATCCTGCACACAAAACAGCTGTTGTTGTTGTTATTATAAAGATGGAAATTATAAAGACAAAGAATATGGGTGAAAGGATGGATTAGCACACACCAGTAGCAGGAAACGTCTGAGCTACAGAGAGAGCTGGAGGTGAGTAAAAAGGTGCAACTACCCAACACCCAGTTAACTCATGACTGTGAGGTTACAGCTCACGGCCCAGAAAGGAGAAAAACAAACCCATGTGTGTACATTTTCAGCTGAGGTCTGCGGCTTACTTTGGCTAGCCTTCAACTCAACAATCAATCATGATTTCAGTTAATTGCTAAAGTTGCTGTTACTGTTACCTTGTCTGTGGTCCGCTGGCAGAACTCCTGGGCTTTTTGTTCAGGTGCCGTTGTGCTGTTTCCGAGGCGACATAAGTTTCCTTTTATGGTGGAAAGACGGTAACATTACAGAGTGGTTGTTTTTCTTTAGCTTGAAATAATCCCATACTTTGGACACTTTCTTCTTTGTCCCTCGCTATTTTCTCTCTCTTCCTCCACTTTGCAAACAGCTCCATTATAATCATGTCGTGTTCACAGCATAAGCGCGATGTGCAACAGTAATAAATGTCCTTGTGAAACACTGTGCTATAAAGTTACATGGATTAAACGAAGCATTGAAAGAATTTGTGTCGATGCATTTTATCGATTTAATCGATGAATCGTTTCAGCCCTAATAACAATCTATATTTAACCCTAGCAAGTAATGATTTTAAATTAGATTTGCTGTCATTTAGGATGGGGAGAATGTGTTGACATTTAGAAAAGACGATAGTGACTGACGAAATTAAAAATTTAGGGCTCAAAACTAATCTTTTTTCACCACCTTCCCAAAACTCACAATGGGGAGCGCTAACACTGTTCCACAGCAGCCACACTGACAAGGCTGCCTGCAGATGTGTCTGCAGACATTTTTGTTTATCGGCCTCTGGAGTGCAGGCATTGACCGATGCTGCTTATCTAAAAACGTTACATATCGGACCGATTAGTCTAATATAGCTTTCATTAAATACTTTTCCCCCCAAGCAAGTGATAGCCTGTCCATTGTAGCGATAGCACCAGTTGGAAAATTGACTCCAAAAATTGTCAACCCCCAATTTGTCTTGTTTACACAACAAGCCAGTCACCAAAGAGCTCTATCATTTCTTCGCATGCATAATTTTTCTAGTAATTTAGATAAAGATTGTTTCATTTAAAAAGAAATCGGGCTTATGGTGCTTTCAGATGAAATGCAAATTTAATCCTCTCGACGCTTTCCTAGCGTGAGTACATTCACTGCAAGTGTTCACACACAACGTGAGAAGGCGATTAGAACCCGCGAAAATTTCGCTCGAGTTGGAAATTTTCAACTCACGCGAAGGCCTTTGCGCTGCCCGACAGGAAATCGCGGCTCTACGCGTCTTTGCATTGACTTTGTATGTAAACTCACCGCCCCGAACGCTCGCTGGAATTGGCAGAATAATGTTGGGGCACTTCATATGAAGATGGCATATGAAAATTAAGAACTCACATAGATTAAAAATTTATGTTTTAATTCTTTTAACAGCTTAATTGGCAATGGCTGCCAGTACATTTACTTCCTCAGGGCCAATATTATTTTTCTATGGATATTTGGCCAAAATATATGTGGAAGTGCATTTTTTTCACATAATTTTACATCAGCTGATATGAGTGGTAGAATATCAGCTTTGACCCAATAAAAAGGGAAATAAATACATTTGTTCACCCATTGTTTTACCAGACTTTTTATGTTCTGTTTAGTGTAGCGTTTGTGTCCCTGTGGAGTTTCTGACCACTCTGAAACTCGGTGTGTATTGGCTGGCACTATATGTGTATAGATCCATCAAGATTACACACTGTTGACTCACTCTCTTTAAGTTACTCTGCTTATTGATTGCTGCATTTCCCTGCTATGCTTGTCCTTGATAAATGGATTAGGATGTGCCCTGTGCTTTTTGCTTCTAGAGTTACCACTTTAACAGTGCTCACTAAAAGTGCCCTTGCTATCTTGCTCCAACAGTAAACAATGTAGAGTTTTCCCTTTAGGGCCCCATTGTTAAGGTTTAAATCAATTAAGCCATAGAAAGTATCTAACTTTCAGGAAATGTAGTGTGAAATAGAAAAAGATAGACGTTGGATATGGTCTGTCCTTGAAGCCCACCATGTCAATCGAGCCAAGGTCATTGGAGATCAATAAATGAGTGGGTGTCTGGAACATGTATTCCTATCACACTCCAGCTTTGCCTCTCTCTCTCAATCCTGACTTTCCCTTAAGGCCCCACTAAGTAGTCTGTGGAAACCAGCAGCTGTAGGAGTTCCCATCAGAGCACCTCAGAGAGCGAAAGTGAATTTCACTAAGGGAGTCACAAAAGTCTGAAACGTCGATATCAAATGATCAATGGGTCAGCTGTCTGCTCCATTTCTTAATTATTATCTATTAGTCAGAGGGAACCTCAAAGGGACAACTAACATCACCAACAAGTTCAAAATGGTTTGAGAGGGATGGGTGGCAGTCTCCCCTAAATTCCACCAAGCTGTGACCCCGGTCCTTTCCACGCTGCTTGCTATAGTTATCCCAGGCCTGTTTCACCTTAGTTATGGCTGGAATGTGCTGTTGCATGAGAAGAGGTCATCTCTCCTCATGGCCTGCCATGGCTCTTCCTCAGTCCTTAGTCAAGGCTGCCAAGATACAGACATGCTTTCCCACGCACGCAACCACCCTTCCATTCATCTATGAAGAATGTTGATATTTATTATGCAGGGAGCTTAACTTGCTTTATTCAGGCTATTTAGAGGAAGTATCATTGTTATCAATTAATTTGAAGCTCTATTTACCTATGCAGTCTGTATTCTATATAAGCCTCTGGATCACTTCATTGTTATAATAAATTAATAACTTGTTTCACTCCAAATAAGCCTTAGGTTTTCTTTGTGTTCTCACTGTGTTAGCAGAATGGATCTAAGAATGGCCCACAACTTTTCAGAAACTAAAAGATCACAGCAACTATTAAATAGATTACCATGTAATTTCCCTCAGACATTCATGGTCCAAAGACTTTGGTGAACACCTGAATGTTTTTAAGTTTTTCAATTGTATCAAATATCTCAACTTCTACTAGATCGATTGGATTTGGTACACGATGTCAATGTATACTGTCGACTTCGGAGATCCTTTGACTTTTCCTCTAGTGCCACTTCGTGTACAGTTGTGTTCAAAATAATAGCAGTCCAACATCATTAACCAGAACAATCACTGTTTTTGATTGAAATTATATTCCTACATGGCAAATAATTTACTAGTAGGTGTAGTAGAGTAATAGAAAACCAACAGTCATGGAATGCATGCTGCCAATTTTGTGTAATTGAATCATTAATTGAAAGGGGCGTGTTCAAAATTATAGCAGTGTGCAGTTCAATTTGTGAGGTCATTCATTCTATGAAAAAACACGTGTCAACAGGTCATTTAAAGACAAAGGCTGCAAATGTTGTACAAGCTGGTTGTAGTGCATTTCTCTCTGACAATCAGACTAAAATGGGTCGTTCCAGACATTGTTCAGAAGAACAGCATACTTTGATTAAAAAGTTGATTGGAGAGGGGGAAACATATAAAGAAGTGCAGAAAATGATAGGCTGCTCAGCTAAAATGATCTCAGATGCCATACCTGTGAGTACTGTAACAATTAGAAGACGCCTATGCGAAGCCAAGCTATCAGCAAGAAGCCCCTGCAAAGTCCCATTGTTGCAAAAACATGTGCTGAAGAGGTTACAATTTGCCAAAGAACACAAAGACTGGCCTAAAGAGAAATGGCGCAACATTTTGTGGACTGATGTAAGCAAGATTGTTCGTTTTGGGTCGGGGGGCCGCAGACAGTTTGTTAGACGACCCCCAAACACTGAATTCAAGCCACAGTACACTGAGAAAACAGTGAAGCACGGTGGCGCAAACATCATGATATGGGGATGTTTCTCATACTACGGTGTCGGGCCTGTTTATCGCATACCAGGGATAATGGACCAGTTTGAAAACATCAAAATACTTGAAGAGGTCATGTTGCCTTATGCTGAAGAGGAAATGCCCTTGAAATGGTTGTTTCAACAAGACAACGACCCTAAACACACCAGTATGCGAGCAACATCTTGGTTCCAACAAGATTAACATTATGGAGTGGCCAGCCCAATCCCCGGACCTTAATCCAATAGAAAACTTGTGGGGTGACATCAAAAATGCTGTATCTGAGGCAAAACCAAGAAATACCAAGGAATTGTGGAATGTAGTCCAATCGTCCTGGGCTGGAATACCTGTTCACAGGTGCCGGAAGTTGGTTGACTCCATGCAACACAGATCTGAAGCAGTCCTGAGAAACAGTGGTCATACAACTAAATACTAGTTCAGTGATTGACAGGAAAGCTAAATCTTCAAGCATTTTTCAGTTTATACAGTAAATGTTTGAGTTTGTAAAGAAATGTGGAGACATTGCTATTTTTTTGAATAGCCTAATATTACTTTTTCCTCACTTTCTGTGAAGTAATGACAAATTTGATGATTTTTTTTGTTCACGTTTTGATTTGAAATAGAATGTGCAGTGTTCCCAATGCATTTGCATGTATAGAAATAAAAGCTTTTTTAAGGATTTGGGCCTTGCAGTGTTCCCAAAGCATTTGCATGTATAGAAATAAAAGCTTTTTTAAGGATTTGGGCCTTGCAGTGTTCCCAAAGCATTTGCATGTATAGAAATAAAAGCTTTTTTAAGGATTTGGGCCTTTAGTCACTTTTTTCAACACACTGCTATTGTTTTGAACACAAGTGTATTGTACATACTGCACGTACTACTCCTCCAAAGTGCCACCAAGTCATCTGTAATGTATTGCACTGCAAAAGCAACAATGTGGTTTAAGCTGCTTTCCCACATATTAACGGAATAATGCACTAGCAATTTTCTGTGTCTCCCATCATGTGGGATTAGTAGCTGGAGTCGATCTTCTGTGTAAGATTCTCTGAGTCATTAGCCAGCTCATGACATTCACTATTCACTAAGTCTTTCATCATTGGCCCAGGTGTGAAAAATGCTGTAAAGTCACATGCAAAGTGTGCAAAGGTCAATGGCATTTTAGCGTATGTGTAACAGTTTATGCTGGTGTTATACTGAAGACAGGGATATTAGTCATAGTTTAATAAATCCAATAATTGCCTTGAGATTTAATGGAATGGGTTAGTCATTTTGTCCTTGTACACAAGGAAACAATTTAGTAATCTCTCAAAAATCATGTTACCTTGGTTACTCTATGCTTCTGTTTCCATTACTGACTAATGTTAATCATCTAAAGGTGAACTGAAGTAACTTACTATTAAAAGGAAAAAAGTATGCCCTTTTAAGTATGTGCATGCATACAACTGTAAGGTGTGCACAAAATAAGTAGTTTTAAGTTACAAGAGATGTAATTCACTGTGTTGTCCACGTGCACTCCGAGGTATTTACAAGAGGGAACCACTTCAACATCTTCCCAGTGTGTGGATACAGGGGTCAGAAGAGGCTTAGTCCTGTACTCCTCCTCCTGTTGTCCACTCTTACACCCCACAGAGCGAGGTTGTTCCGCAGGCATGACTCTGATTTGTAGCTGAAGTCAGAGGTGTATAGAGAAAACAGGAGGAGAAGGGGGGGGACTTGTCCCTGAGGGGCCCTGCTTATCACAGTTTCTTACACGCAGTTCCTCAGTCTTAACCAAGGATTATACTTTCCGCGTTCCCTAGTATGTGAGGGACCGGTGGACAGGTCCGCACGGTCACAAAAAAGTGGCAGACTACGGTACCAGGGCACCAAGTGATCATTTGTGGAATGAGTCTGCCAAGCTGACTCCAGAAAGTTGTATAAACATAAGTAGTCTGCCTCCGTGGCGTCAGCAGCTGTCCGTGTATGCGTCCGCTCCAGAGTATATTAGAGGCTTTACAAACTGTGCTACCTTGTCAGGTAATCTGTTATCCAGGACACAACTGGAGTGTTCACCTTCGTGGCTCTGAGCTTGACTCCTAACAGCAGAGATCATGGTGATCATGCTGTCAGATTAGATTTTTTTGATAATTTTAGCGTGATTTTAGTGCAGATACGTTTGATTAAAATCCAAAGTGAATACTAATGTATCATGGACATTGCTTGATTCTGTTTTATGCTTTCTGCCAACATCAAATCAGCACTTAAGGGTATTGTAGAGGGGGATGTCCTTGACTTTTGAAAATAGATCTACTTACTTCAAATGGTGTCATGTAGTCTGTGCTTCAGATTTATTGGCCACCAGTCTGCCTAGAGACTTTCAACTTGATCTGCGCCAAGCCCTTTAGTCTGACCACCTATTGTTTCACTGTTTAGTCAACCTTTTCTTGCCTGGCTCTTCCAACAAGTTGGAGTTTCAGCTGTTCAGCCTCTGTCCCCCTGTGTGGTCTCTGCTTTGAAGATGGAATGAGGAATTGAATTTCTTGCTTTGGAGTTGATATTTAACTTTAAATGGAAAATTTCTAAGAGATGTCTCACTGTTTTCTTATTGAGTAATCTGATCTCTGCTTCAGCATTTCGTCAACTGTTCACAAGTGTTGCTATATGGCTCTTCTTATACTCTTGGGCCCTTTGAGACTCATTTTTTATTGCCTTTGGCAATGTTTAGAAAGACTGCCATTAGAAACTTTTTAGCATATGATGAAAAACAACAAGCAACACCAACAAGTTCTTTAAAAGCTGACAAACAGATTGGCAGTATCTCACTTTCACCACATGCACGAACACACAAACTAATATATGATTGATATCACTCAGTATTGGAGGTCATGTGCAAGGCCAAATAAGGAAGTGATAGAACATTACCTACAAGGGATTTATCATCCTGTCAACTTTGAAGGGATTTAGTTGCTATTTGCTATTTACATTATAACTGGAAGAACACGCACGCACGCACGCACACACACCCACAAACACACCAACACTCAAACTAACTTTATGCTGTCAGTGTCAGCTCGACAATGTGCTTATTTTTGTGTTTTTGTTTTGACATTTTTAAAAATTAAGTGTCACCAACAACATTTTCTTAAAACAAACTTTTTAAAGAATTGATGTCTGTATGTCATTGACTAATAAATTGATGTCTTTTACCATCTTTAGGGCCCGTGTCCACCAAGCCCGTGTCCAAGCATTTTTTGCCAGCTGAAAACGCTAAGCTGCTCTTCTGAAAACACCCAGCAGGAAGCACTAGCGGGCGTTTTTGAGGCGCAGCGTTTATTCCGACTGCTTGGGTTGCTATGATACATAAAATCTGAGGAAGTGATGTTGCAAGTAGTTCTACCTAACTTTACTGGATGTAAAAATGTCAACACAGAGTAGAGTAGTTGCTCTGGCCCTTGTGGGTTCGGCGAGTACCACTGTTAAGTCGAAGAGCTGAGGTTGGACGAAGCCCGGTTCCAGGATAGTTACCGTTGATACGGTGTGGTATTTGTCTCGCCTCTCCTCTACTGTTTCACCGCTGGGTAAAAAGTGACAGTGACGAGCGCAGCGTTTTTCACAAAGTTGGACATTTTTCAACTCTCAGCGAATGGAAAAAAACGCTCAGTGCTCAGCGCGGAAAAAACGCTCAGACACTGGACTAAATATTACAAACTAAAGCTGACACATTCATTTACAGTACACTTGATAAACTTATTGACAGTGTGTGACTTCTTCAAATATATATTTCATATTTTGATACATTTGTTATATGTTCTTGTATGTTGTGATTGAAGTTGCAAATGGAACATTATCTCTTGTTTGCCATAAATTATGTGCCATAGATGCTTAAAGTATATCTTATATTTCTAATTAAAAACCACAGCATGTGATATTCAGTAGGGTTATGGGTTAAACATGCAGAAAGTAAGACGGCCTTTTTGGATCTATATTTACCACTTTTCTGGTAGAATGATTAAACTAAGCATCTAAATCATATTATGTTTCTTTTAAGTAGCTGGGAATATGATTAAAGCATGCAGAAATGCTGGAAATTGTATTTAAATTAAGTCTACAGAGTTACTGTTGATCCCTCTCTCACAATATTAATAAGCCTTTAGCATATGAAATACTGGTTCAGACCAGTATTACTACTGGCCATTGTCATCTGGGTGGATGTTATGAGTGAGGATACTGGAGTTTCTCTGCTCTGTATGTAATCTTGCCTTGTTGTGACTCTTCCACACCCGGCCAGACCCTGTTCATCCCACCCTCTATGCATGTTTTTTCAGCTGTGTTTACGTGCTAGCACTCTAAAACTTGAAGGGTGGGGTGAATGCCTTCCTCTGTACCAGACCTCTGACATCTGTCAGGACTACATCTTCAGTTTTTTTACCCATAACATGACACACATATGCTAGTTTTAAGCTCATGTACACATTGAAAACACTTTTATGTTAAAGAAAAATATATTTTTCTTAATTTCGTCTAATTTCGTTTATTTGATGCTTTTTTTAAAAAACAAATTTCTAGCAATCAGAAGTTTCAGAAATGTCTTTCACTGATGTAGTCACATATAATTTAGTTTATTTTACTTAGGATAGATGGTTAAATGGTTCCCAAAGGCTTTTATAAAGTCTTGAAATAGTTTAATTAACTTAATATTTCTAGTCATTATTTAAGAAAACACACTCACAAAAGGTTTATTTTTGTATTTACACCTTATGCAGCCCTTAAATATTAAAGGGCCTGTTTAGTAATTGATGTTGTTAGCTGATGGCATCGAAATACAATAGCTGAAATCGATAGACCTCATTGTTTTGTAAATTCAGCTCAACATTAATGTTTTATCTAACTCTGAGATATTTAGATGACTTAATTCCACAACAAAATTAAGTTTGGTGGAGACTTAAAGTGCCCTAAAGGACATACTCTTAATGCTGACCTTCAATTTCCCGTACGAACATATTTCCTCCACGGCCAACAATGCAATCAAATCGGTCAGTTAGCGGGCAAAAAAAGCATCTATACTACATGCATTATTGATGTGTATGAAAATGGAGCCTCTCAGCTAATGGCTAATCTTTCATCTGTGGTGTACTGAACATTTGGTACCCTCGATCTATGAGAGTCCACTCCTTGGCCCTCACCCCACACTCCTGCTCTGTTACTGATCATTTGCACTCAGAATAATGTACATTCTGTATGCATGAAAGGCAGTCAACCAATGGCCTGCGAATGAAAGATTTTGGAGGAGAAGGCAATGTGTGGTCAGTATGGTCACCTGATTTCTTTCCGTTATGATGAATCAGAACAAAATACCACCTCATATAAACAGTATATACAATATTAAGCGGGCTCCAATCGATCGGTCACCGATCGTAATCGGCTGATAATGGCTTTAACTAGTTTGATAGGTTGTCTCTAAAAAGGCTGATCAGAAAAGCCGATCAGATGATGCAAAATTTGCCAGAGAAATTTTCAGTGGCAGCTAAAATGGTTTCACTTTGCGGTCTGCGTACCGTTACACCACTAATATACAGTAGACTGTATAATGCTACATGATAAATAAAAGGCTTCATATACACCCGGTGATCGGCCGAAAAAATCCTAATCGGAGCACCTTTATACAATATACGTAAAAATACAGACTGTTACTGAGCAACAGTATACAGTTAGTTAAAAGTTTAAATCTTAATCTTGTTTGCATTATCAGTACAGTTTTGAATGTGAGTTTAATGTGCTGCAATGCATTAGTTGAGAATTTCACTAAATTGGATGTACATTATAAATGACCCAGTTGACACAGTACCTAATTAGCCTGGTTGAAAAAACTACCAAAAGGATATCACATAAGGTAAATTCTATTCATCAATCATTCATATTTAGTTCAAGCAATCTTGACGTGACTGGCTATTTCTATAATAAAGATGGACAGTGTTGAAAAGTGAGTGTGTCTCTGACAAAGGTAGAAACCAGATGGGGACTGGTAATGTCATCAAGATGTTAACACTGAAGCTATGTCACCAAGAAAGAATGAGATACGATTACAACAGAAGTGAGGAGCCGTGTACCTCATTCTTTTTCAAACTCGGGTCTTCCACACCAAAGGCATGTGTCTTGTTCACTGCTCCATCACCACCCATATTCAGTCAGGTTTTAAAACATTGGGTGTAAGACTTTGTGATTAGAGTTGTCAATCAAGAGTGAAACATATTTATTTTCTAACACATACAATGCAATTAGTAATCATATGTGTTGAGATGCAAGCTTGTTCATAAACTAAGTTCAAATTCAGACACATTTTGTGAGAAATAGAGGCCTATAATTTTAAGGGCACTATTTGCAGAAGTCTGTGTTGTTTCAGTGAATAGCCTGAGGCAGACTAAAGTATTTAAATGAATATGTAATGTATTTTTAACTTCTGTCAGTTCGTGACTACAAACAATGAAAAGGCAACAGTGCATAATCACATATCTTTCTTCAGAGAAAGTTGAATCCAAAGAGTGCTTTTGTTTCTAGAGGGATGATGACTGATGTGTAAAATGTAAATGCTCCGTATTTGTATAGCGCCTTTCTAGTCTTTTCGACCACTCAAAGCGCTTTTACACTACATCTGCATTCACCAGTCATACACATTCATACACTGAGCCTAAGTGCTCAAACAGAAACTAACATTCACACACATCCATATACTGGCGGAACAGCCGCCAGGGGCAATTCAGCATCTTGCCCAAAGACACTTCAAACCAGGGGGAGCCGGGGATTGAACCGCTGACCTTCCGATTAACGGCCAACCCTGAGCCACAGCCGCCCCAAAAATGTTAAAATGTTGTAAAAATGTTATCTAAATTCATATGTTGCGTCTCATAAAAGCTAATTATAATATTGTTTCCTTCCAGTGTCACAACGTAATAACTTTCTGTCCATGGACTGATAGTTTGTCCCTTTTCTTTGGAAACTTTGTGTTACCTCTTGCCAGAAGGCCCGCCGAGGCCAAATCTGTCTTCAGATGCCAAATGGCCAAAATGAAATTAGATTTTAGAACTTGGCAGGGTGACGGGGAAAAAGTGGAAACTATTTCAGGAGAGAAAAGTGGGACAGGGTTAAAAATTGATCAGAAATATAATGTTTCTTTCAATATCCCATCAAGGTGAAAAAGAAACTTGGTGCAGATTAAGGTGAATCGACTGTGGAGAATTATATCCTCTGCAGGATATTTGTTGTACTAAACATATTGTGACAAAAACTTATCAGGAGCAAAAAAAGAAAAGTGTAGCAGCTTTTTCCACTATAGGAGTTACCTGCTTTTGACAGAGATAACTTAAAAAATGATTGTAACTACAATTCCTGCCCTATTTACTAAAATTTGGAGAACATATTTATATCTTTTCCTTCACATAACTAGAAATTATTTTAGTCTTGGACATCTATCATGAGTTGTGGACTTGTGAAGCACATCCCCACCTTCGTTCCTCCACCCCTACTGCTACAAGTCAAGTAAAGTAAATGTTTAACTTGACAAGAAATGCATACCTCAAGGATCAGAGGTGAAGGAGATACAATGATGTGTAACAAGAAAAATGGCATTTGAAAACTACAATCTTCGAAAACAGCAGTGCTATTTCATTTTGCGAATATCACAAATGGGTGTAAGAGGCAGACCTTGCTATGGAAACTAGAGGAATAGAAGTCTTCTTATTTAACAGCTTGACTGTGCTTAATTTCCAGATAAATTCAAGAAATGGCCCTTCACATATCACCATTATCTTTTTCATCTTGTCCACAAGATCCAGGCAGTTGCTACTCGGAAATTGTTCTGCTCACTGAAGTTAAATCTTTTCAAGTATCATTAGTTGCAGTTGCAGCCACTGCAGCCTTCTTGGCCGCCATGTTTCTTCATCTACCGTAAGACAAAATCACTGGATAATGTTATGGTATGAAACATGGCTTACTAAGAAGACTTGGTACCCTCAGTTTTTTGCTTCTTATGTTTATTTTTGTTAGTATTGTTGTGTCAGCACTGAACATCCAGTCTGCACCTGTAACTTACCAGATGAGTCCTAAAACCACATCTAAAGAATCTAGCCTATTAATAGGTTACATCACAAAATGATATGGGTCCCATGTAACATGACTTTCTACATTGGTTTAAGCTATTCATGACATTTGTATAGTCAAAGAGTAAAATTCACAGCAGTCCAGAGCTACATTGTTATGAATCCCCAAACTCTGTCAGGTTGCAACGTGATACGGCTCTTAAAGCCTCCATCGCCTGATTCAGGGTTCTGGCTGTGTTGTGGCATCCTGTTGGTGCTTGTCTCTCACAAGCTCAGCTGTTGTTGGAATGCAAGCCTAGTAGAGTTGAAATATTTCATGAACAGACTGGCGTAGATGTGAGATTATCAGAGCACACCACTTCAGGGAAGAGCGATAGACTTTATTATTCTTCAATAACTTGTATATTTTGTCTATTTTAAATTTTTTAGTTACATTAAATTATGCCTATTATGATCCTAATCACCAAAGCAAATTCCGTGTGTAAAAACTGCTTGGCAATAAAGCTGTTTCTGATTCTGAACCAAGCATGTCTACTAGGGCTGGGCTCGTTAAAGCGTTATTATCATGTTAACGCATTAATTAATTAACGCTGATAATTATTTTATTGCACGTTAACACAGTTTTTATTTATAGGCCTATTATTTTAAAATTCTGTTGCTCACTGGCTCTGAATACACATACAGTCAAACCATGGGTCACAGGAGGGGTGGGATGTTGATCAGCCTGCAAATTAGGGCTGAACGATTTGGGGGAAAAAATCTAATTGTGATTTTTCTGCCAGATATTGCGATTCCGATTTATTACATTTTTTTTAATTGAAGTTTTGCTAAAGTTCAATATTCACTGCCAATCTATTTTTGACTGAAGCCATGTCAAGCAGCACAGAGCAGATGAACCAGGCAAGAAGTCAGACACAGAACGGCATAGAGAATTTGGTCGATTTCCAAAATAAAACACCCCCATCAATAATAAACACAGTTAAAACTGACAAAAAAAGAAACAATTCAACTATGTGGCCTACTTAACCATGGTAGAAGCACAAAAATCAAGGACAACTAAACAAATAAGCAAAATCTGAACAAGTCAGCAAAATCCGACAGGCAAAACACTCTTCATGTGAAATGCTCCATGTGGATATGTAATGTTAGCCTGCAGAGAACGGAACGGGCTCAAAGACAGCTGTTATCCGTAGTTGAAGCACACAAAATGACAACACGTTAACGTATAGGCTAAATGCTCTGATGCTGAAACAACTTCAGTGTGAGTTGACGCCCTAAGAAGCCGTTAAACACTGCTTCGGTTCAGCTGTATATCCCCTTACCAGCTTAGCAACATTGACTGGAGCAGTTTAAGGGTGCTTTCACACCTTGTAGTTCTTTTCATTTGGTCCGGACCAAGTGGAGAAAAATCTAATGATACACTGTTGCATTTTAGTTCTGGTCCGGTTCATGTTCACACTGCAGTTTTACAAACGAACCAGAGAAGTAACCATGACGTTACACAGACTGACAGGTAACTTGTTGACTGGACAGTTTTGTCATCCTGCATCATCAGGACTCACGTGGGGAAATCAAACTCCAGTAACTGACAGAAGTTTGTGCAGCACTTTAGCGCTTCTGATATGAATCGCAAAGAGAATCACGAAATGATAATTTATAATAAACATGATTAGTAATGCTAGACACAGTAAACTGTGGTATCGCTGTCACACATTTTTTATGGACTTAATGAACCGACTTTTTATTATAAATTTTTTTTAACAGATTTTAATCTATTAATCAGGGAAATACCTGTGACAAGTAGGCTATACCTTATAAAATGATTTTCATAAAAATCAAGATCGCTGAACGCATTTCTTGGTCAGACGATGGATTTATTAGTGGTTTAGCTTTGGAAATAATGCTCATATCACATCTCTATCATAAAATCCTGTGTTTGGTTCGTTTGCTTGCACACCACAGGGGAACCGCACCAGAGTTTGTTTGAAAGCATACTGAGACCACCTCCTCAAGGTGGTTTGCTTGTTTGGTCTGCTTTTGGTGCGCACCCGAGTGTGATTGCTGCATTCACACCTGGTCAATCGAACCGCACCAAGGGGGAAAACAAGCTCTGGTGCGATTCAGCCGAACTAAATGAGGCAGGTGTGAAAGCACCCTAAGAGTGGTGAGTTAGTAATTTGTAACAAATGTATCTTTCATCCATAAAGTTATCTCTACATCACAGTAACAACTTTATGTCCATTGACTGCCTGAAGGGTAGCTAAAGTTTGGACAGGAGAGGGGAGGCATCAGGAAGAGTGTTTTTCCACCAGTGTTTTTGAGGGTGTGTTGGACTAGCTGCTTGACGAGCGCACATATGCTGTGTCGTCACAGGGATAAAAGGGAAACGGAGGGACTACAAACGAGCTGTTTTCAAACAGTTCAGAGCAGTGTTTTCTGTGGAAGATGGGAACTCCCTTTGGGGTGGTCTTATTGGTTATTTTCACTTTGCAAACCTATTACATGCACAAAAAATAACTTTACCTTTACCTTCATCTTGTTTTGTGTTGATGCTCTGCCATGTGAATTCCCTCCTGTTGATGTCCTATTTAGTAAACAGTAATAGATACTGGAAACTCACAAACAGTGAGGTCAAGACAAGTAAGTTCAAGACAATTCAACTTCGGCAGTGGGTCCTGTCAGAGTGAGGTCTGACAGGGACACTTGCTACTGAACATAGACTGTTTATGCTGCTCCACGATAAAAGAAAAATGTCTACCTGTTAAGAAAAAACAAAAAAAAAAACTGTTTTAGACTGGCTAGGCCTATGTTAACCTGTTGCTCAGAAGGTGCCTGTTATGATGTTATGATTGTGGCTCTGGAATCTTAACTTTTTTTTAACAAGCTATAAAAGGTAATGTCCTGGCAGTGGCAAATATCTTTGGTTTTATATTTGATTACATTAATCTTTAAATTGAGATTTACAAGAAATGTTTTATTGCTACTGTGTAAAGGGAATACTGCTGGTAAAAAACACCTCATTTGTTTAAAGAAAATCGTGCAATTTATCAGGATTAATGCATGGTCACAATAATAGGAAACCTGAACAATAGGGATGGGAATCTTTGGTAATCTTAGATACAATTTGGTTCGATTCCGATTCTGGGTGTCATAATTCAAAGATCCAGAATGATTCATTCAAAAGAAAGGTGTGTGGGGAGGACATATTTTGGCTCTTACTCTAGTGCACTGTGTGCCAAACCATTAACTCTTGTCCTTTGCCCACTGAGCTGAAAATGAAACAGAACTGACAGTTAAGCTAGCTGGTCTTGACAGAAAATAGCATATCACAGCTGAGTGAGAGTATGCAGCTCTTTTATTTAAGTTATATTTTAAAAGTTTAAGGTAACTGTAATAACTTGAAAACATCTTACGGTCTTCTTGCTGTATGACAGTAATGAGAAATAATAAGTTTAATTTACTGACCAACATCACTGGTTAGTAAATAAAAAGTATTGTTTTAGTGTGGAAATGTGTTTCTCATCCTCCTTATAGTTGACTGTCAGTGTACTTTTTCTATTGAGATGACATGAAGCATTTCTGAATACCTTTCTAACACATACAATATGTAAATGTATATGGAAGGATCTTCCTTTACAAACTCATCTTTAGCAAGCCCCATTATCCAAAAACTTGTTTAATTTTTCACAGTACAGCATTGCTCAAAGTAACGGTCCTGCTTTCATGGTGATCCACAGCATAGCTACCAGCAACTTCCCTCATTATTTGGCATCTGGTGAATATTATGAATTACACTTCAAAGGGCTAATTTTGGCCTGACATCCTATAAATAGAACTGAGCGACATGAGGCTGTAAAATGCAGCAGGGATTGCCTTCGCTCACTGTTTTAATGACTTCATTTCTATGCATTGGGAGCAGCGCTGATGGATTTTGATGGCTTGCTGTGCTTTTGTGATGACTCAGTCATGACATCTATAGCACTCATCATGAGGATCAAAGTACTCTGCTTGAAGACAGCCATGTGACAGTTAAATAATTAGTATAAGAGTATTCAGAAAGTGACGTAATGACGCGTAATCTGACCATTTTTCTCATTACCTGTCTTTCACTGTCCCACTTATGGAGAAACTATCTGTTACTATTTGAATGTCAAGGGCAGACCCAGCTTTCTGACATCCTATCCAGAATTGAAGGTGATAGCAGTGATTATTCAGAAATCTATTTCTGTAGCCTGGAATTCAGACCTGCAAACTCGTCACTTTTTGGTGAAATTCCCTTTTTGAATGAAAAATATGGCACCTGCATGCAATATGTAGATCCTTTGGCATAAGAGATGAGTCTAAACACCTGCACTTTTCTGTGTAAAATCATAGTGGGATATTGACATGCATTGACACTTCAGGCCTGTGTGTTGCACTCCAATGATGGTGATTCATTGCCAACCATCCTCAAATATATCAAAAAGAGAAAGGATCAATTAAGAAAAAGTGGCAAGAACCAGCTAAATAAATAATGTACTTAGAGCAATGTAGGAGAAATGTTAATTTCACCTGCATTATGTTACTAATATAGCATAATGCAGTTGGACTTATATATGGACTTGCTACTTATATATCTAGAGACTCAGACTTGAATGTCTGCTCTATGGCTGTGGCTCAGGTCGGTGGTTCGATCCCCGGCCGAAGTGTCCTTGGGCAAGATACTGAACCCCAAATTGCTATTGTTATGTGTATGAATGTGTTAATTTTCTATTTCTGATGAGCAGTGGGCACCTTAGCCTCTGCTCATCAGTGGATCACTCTGTGTAAAGCGTAGTCAGAAAGTCTAAAAAGGCGCTATACAAGTGCAGACCATTTACCATGGATCTTTAAACGTCCCCGAATGCAACAGAATGCTTCAATAACATGTTAAGTTTTGAAATGATTCCTGTACAAGGGTTCTATTTCTGAAATATCATCCTTTTGATCATGCTGGCTAGGCTTGGGTGGTGTCATGGTATAACAGTATACTAGGGTTTTAAGAAATCCTGTTGGTATGACTTTCATTCGCATCAAATATACTGATGCTCCTCCTTCAATTTAACTGATACGGAGATGCTGAATTGAGCTGATGAATGGTAGTGTAGTCCTTTCACTGAGGTGGGTCATTGCCGCGTGAAACTACATCATCGCCATCATCTTTAACACGACAACGTGATAACCTCCTTCACTTTTCCGGCAGGTGGGAGATAATACACACACAGGAGCTTTAGCTGCTGCTTTTATTCACTGACAAAATGTAACCCACGCTCCACTTTGAGTATTAGACACAGGCTAGACAGTATCACACTTGTTACAGTTACTTTAATCACTAGCAGTTCTGCTTTTACGTTGTTTTTTTTAATTTATTTTTATACCGTGTATCGGTAAAATGTCAGGAAGGTATGAAAAAATAGATACCGCCCAAGCCTAATGCTAGCTTACAGGCCTGGAAATTATTTTCATTGTCTTGTTTTTAAATGATGTGTGCACCATTGTTCATCAGGTTTCCCTTTTCTCTCTGCCTCAATAGCATACATCAAGTAATCTATTTTGCAGACAAAAGATGAGAGAGAGAGTGTGTCTTCTTTCCCACTTTTGCCTTTTTTGTATTCCCCCAATGTCTTTGCATCTCTTCTGCCTCTTTGTCTCCGTCTTGTGTCTGTCTCTCTTTCTCAGATAGTCATTCACAGGTTCTTATCACGTATTTAGTCTAAAACAGGTCCTCAGAGACCAGGAAACCAACATGAGTAGGTTACGCAGTGCATAGCAATCTTCTGTACTTAACAATCACAACCCTCTTCTATCTTTCTTGTCACTCCCACTTCCTCTGTTCACTTCTCCCATTTATTGTTGATAGGAACTCGTTGTTTTTGCTTTGGGTATTCATTTCTCTCTAAAATGCGCCCTTGTCATGAAAGTTGATTCAGAAAGAGTATTAAATTCCTCTGAATGCACTGCCAGATATTTCTTTGAAATGTTTACTCGCAAAAGAACAGAGTGCTCAACTAATGTGCAAAAAATGAGAAACTCTGTGAGAAGTGGAAAATCTTCATATAAAAACACAAGATACATTCTGAACATAAAGAGGACGTGATGCATAGATAAGAAGTTTGGAATGAGGTGATCTCTCAAAACAAGTATGTGTAGATATGTCTTGCAAATGGCATGTGTGTTTTATGCATGTTTTGTGCAGAACAGTACTCTGAGTGCTGCTTTGTCTTCTCAAGAAGCTCAGGTAACTCTGCTTATGTTTTTATGTGACAGCAAGTCACTAGTGGCTTATTGCACCTAGAGAATAAATTATAATGAGCACTGCTTTTAAGACCTTTGTTATTACAAATGATATGTTATAGCTGGCAGTTTTACATTGTGCACATACCCTCTGTCGTCTACTTAAAACAATAGTCCAATAAATAATTGAATTATGAGTAAAGACACATAGTAATATCATGAATCGGATATGTCATTAATAGCGTGTAGCATGTGAATGTAGGGTTTTCGTGTATCATATTTCACTAAAAAGATTCATATAAATCCATAACTTATATTGATGACAATATAATGTGCAAAACGTCAAAATAACGTATAAATAAATAATAAAAACTATAAATTCTAATGCGGTCAACAAAAAATACAGCCTCCCATTCACCCTCTCTCTGACCTGCTGGAGATGAACAGGTGCTTAAATTAACTATACAGAAATCCCCACCGACATCCATGTCACCTACCAAAAATGTGCAAAAACAAATAAGCAACCAAATTAACCTATTGAAAAACAACAATTCATTCCAAATTTGCAATAAATTAGATAATGACTCCTTCAGTCTGGGCCGAAGTTGATGCTGACTTTGTGTGAATGGGCTCAAATGTGCAAAAAACAGAAATAGTCATTAATATCCAACCTACATACATACATAAATCCAACATACTTCTTTTGGCATTTAGAAGTAAGAAGAACAACTTTATTATGGATGCGTTCATACCATTTATACAGTTTAAAGCAGTTTTGTATAAATAATTGCATCATTATTAAATTAATACAGTTTTAAGCAGATAAATGTAAAACCTAGTTTACTTTTTGTATTCCAGTAAATGTCTCCTTGTATTCCTTTTATTAAGGAAAAACACATTATTTGATCAAGCGCTGTTTATGTAGTCTCTATAAATTAGTAGTTGACAGTATCACTAGTGGTATAAAATGGCACTTTTGAAATGTTACAATATTTATAATTAGGATATAGTGAAAACTAGGCTGTCTGTATTTTTTCCAAACAGACATAGCTACTGCAAGTGGAAAAGATCACACTAAATGTCTTCTGACTTGTGGGGGCAGGTGGTGTTATAATTTTAGCTAGGTTGTAAGAAATGGAACTCTGCCAGTCTGTTTATGTGTAAAATATTGTAAAGTCTGACCTCGCTATTTCATAGTGTTTGTTGTTTATGTAAAACAGAAGCCTTGTTTAAAAGACAGTAACACACGCCAGTGTCAAATCCATTCTGAAAATGTATTTATATGATGGAATAAGGAGTGAAGTAATGAATTGTGTTGTATGACAAAACATTTACTGGTCTGAAGCTGATAAATTGCTGACAGGTTATTGGACAAGTGACAGTCTCAAGCCCTGTTAAATCAGCCCTTAGAAGATGTTAACAGGTTAAAGAACAGATCTGAAACTGTATGCAGGAATCAGAACTGCAGCATGGCAAGGACTGATAATGATAGCACATTGCTGAGGCTGGTATTGTAGAATTCATTACCATGCTCTTGATCATTAACATTTCTTCTACATTGCTGTAAGTCTGATGTTAAACACAGTATATGTACAATCTATGAGCTAATATTCATCTTGCTATAACTGAATGATTTCAGTTTATTTGTCTCCTTTGTATTATGTCATTTGGCTGTTGTAAGATATCTCTTTGTAGATGAATGGAAACAGCCGACATAAATTGATGAAAGTCTACACTGATCATTTTCGTACGTTCGATCTCAATGACACTTCCTGCCTAACAAGAATGTTCTCCGATCTTGAATAACAAACAGACAGACTTGTCCTTACACTAAAATTGTAATCATGCAGTATCTTGAAAAGTGAATTTAGAATAAAATGTGTGGATGAAAACATCACTGTGTCACAGACACACTGGACAAAGGTTCTACATCTTATTGTCATCCAGTAGATATTATTTACTGTATGCTTGCGGGAAGGTCAGAATGCTGATTTTGACTTTCTGCTCCTGCCTCTGGTGGTAGACTTAGTGTTATGTGCTTGATGGGGTGACAAGGAGACATAGGAAGTGTCAAAGATGGCAGGGGGGTGGCAAGCACACTCTAAAATATAGTAACAGATTTGCTTTTTCCCCAAGTTTATATGAATTTAATATCACTCACTCATCATTATGAAAGCTCACTTCTGTTGAGGAGCTACAGGTGTGATAAGTATAATTTAATTTATTAATTATTATTAATATTAGTATTAGACTTTACTGTCCACCTTAGTGGAAATTTGTCTTTGACACCACAATTAAAATTACATTTAAAAAATACACACAGTTAAGAGTATGACGGTGTACCACCATTAACATACAACAACAGTTGTGCCATAAACAGAAAATGGAAAGCAGAGCAGCAGATGGAAATAAGGTAGGTTACAACCTAGAAGAAACATGTTTAAAGGTGCTTTCAATTTACATTCAGTGCCTGTATGGCATGGGGAATAAAAGATCTCTGATAGATGTTCCGGCTCACCCTTGGGTCCCTGCATCGACGGCTAGATGGGAGTTTAGTGGGTGTAAGGTGTCTGCAGATATCTGTCTGGCCTTCCTGAGTCCCGCCCTGTCAAATACATCGCCAAGCTGCCTTTATGGCTTGCCAATCACCTTCCCTACAATATTAAATTAAATTAAATTTTGGAAAGCTTGTTTTTGTCTTTCATATTCAGGTTGCCATACCAAGCTGTTATGTTAAAATGTAAGATGCTCAGCTTCCTCATTAAAAAGAATCACTGGTTGGCTCTCTTAAAAATACTCTCTGAGTTTACATTAAAACTTAAAGTGTGATAAGTAAGTGGTTTCCTCTGGCCAAATGAGGAAGTATGTAGACCACATTGGTTCCTAAGGTAACTGTTGCTATGGGGCTCTCCCTCTACTGTGGCTATGCACTTTGCTTGCCGCCATATCTCGTCTTGTTGTTCTCACAGTCGTCCTAACTGAATGCGACTTGCGTCACATTGAAATTCAAGAATCAAGCGTTTCTCGTCCATGCAGCTCGTCACCGACTCAGAACAGATAGAAACGTAGTGTCTGACAAAAGTTCAGCTCAAAACGGCGTTGCACGTCACTTGCGGCCAATTAGGACATTCTAATAAAAACAAATGCAATCGAACTGATTGTGTCACTGGCGCATCGCATTCAATTAAGACTCTGTTACTTTGAATTATCTTGGTCTTTCTGTATCATGGAATGCCGAGATTGATTTCTTGACAGTCATATAATCTATAATTCCTTTTAAATTACTACACAGAATCAATTCGACTCATAACAGTTACATGCTTCCTCTCCATTTTGTTGGATATTTTGCTGCCCATCTTCACCTTAATAAGGGAAGGTGTTCCAAATAGTTAGTATCTTAATAACTATTAATTAATTAATTAATAATTAATAGTATCTTCAAAGAGAGATGCTTTTGAATAGAAGGGAGAGTGAAAACAGGGTGCAAAACATGCATAATTTCCTCTCCCTTGATCTCTTTCAACTTGCAATGGACCCTTTGGAGTCCCCTTGTTTTCTAATAGGGCAGACATACGCGGATGCCCTATTAGATAAGGACTTTTTGAACCTTTCCCCATGTGTGCATACTTAAACTATGATTCAGTATTTTATGGTCACAGATTGCACCACTCTCACCAATTTATGTTCTCTACTGGGTTTAGGCTATCAAATATCTTTCTCTCCTGAATATTTCATGACATGATGCCTTCCTCTCATTCAGTGGAATGTGTCATGGCTGATCTGTTGTCGTTGAGGTGGGAGGGATTCTGCGATTTTTATCATTGTGACTATTTAATCGAATCATATGGCCATGTTAAATATTCATTTTAAATCATTGCTGTGCTCTTAAGAAATAAAAGCACAGTGGCTTGTGTAAAGTTAAATTACCTTGTAAATTATGTATAATGGTGTATGTACATGAAATAAAAGATATAGCTCTTGTTCAGAAGAAAATAAATCACACTACCCCATATGTATCTTGTCAGCAGATAATTCCTTGTATGAGACATGAATGGCTTTAGATTACATGTTTATTGCAGTGGCATTGTTATAAACAATTGAAGATAAAACACAAATAAGACAACAAAATGAGGCTGTAAGTTAAGTGATATACTTGTTGTTCCTATAGTCAAAGACAATTCAGTTATTCATTATTTACAAGAACACCTCTCTCAACAACAAACAAGGCTCTCACCAGACGCTGCTAACACGCTAACATTACAACTATTGCACCACTGCTTTTTTTCCTATTTTTTCATGAAGACAATCATTTGCCTCTGTTGCTTTCCTCCAGGCCACCTCATTTTGTTTCCTCTGTACGTTCAACTCTGAAAAGCAGATTCTTTGCATAGCTTAAAACATTTTTACCTCAGTTTGACACATTTTACCTTAGTCTGCAGCCATTTACATCTTTCCATCCACTTGCGATTGCGACCTTTACAATTTTTGCTTTGCATTCAGTCAAAACAAACCTTAACAGTGTATGTTTAGGCAGCCTGAGGAATGATGTGTCAGATGGCTGTTGAAGTTAAATAAAGAACAATCATAACATGTCAAGTTATACTTAGATAATGATGTTTATTGTTATTTCAGACTTTCCTGATTTTGACCAGGTCTTCCTGAAATTTACAATGCAGTCAGGGTGTGTTTTTAGGCCCAGTAACAGTTATAGGGCAACTTGCTTACAAAAGAAAATCAGGCTGTATGTTGAAAATGTAAAGCACAGAGCACTGCTTTTGTGAGTGTAAAATAAAGTGCTAAAGCGGTGTCTCCAAGGGGTTTTGTCATCTCCTTAAGGAATGCGGGAGTGTTCAATCACACCTCTGAAACCTTTCTTAGATACTGTCTTGTCCTACTTGACATGCGAATAACGGCACAGTCAGTGATTGAATCAAAGCCTCTCCAAGTGCCACTCTAAAATCTGATCCCGGAACACATTTCATCATTCTCCCCATGTTTTTTTTTTTTTTTTTTATAAACAAGTCATCTACTGAGTGAACTGCATCTTGTCATGCTGGTGTATGTGGCCACTAGACGGTGGTTTTGCATGTCAACAGCCTTTTAGCTTGATTGCAAGACCCTTGGCTCATAAGCACATAAGAGTCCATGCTGACCACTTACAGGAAAAGCGCACCAGTGTACATCGCATTCATGAGCTGTCTGAAAGCTTTCACATCCACTACCAAATTGTGCTAGTCCAACTGGGCTGGTGGAGCATATTAGCAACTAAGCCGAGTTCTTTAAGCATTAAAAATACACAGTGGATATGCGGATCTAACTGTCCATTCATAGAGGAGAATCTGATATTGGGCAGAGACAGACAGTGGAACATATACTAAGCTGGTTAAAGGTAATAGTTTTGCTCGAGGAAGTACATTTCCACAGGATACACTGCTGCTGTTTCCATTTTTTCCCTCACTTTTATATTGCCTCTCTAATATATTTAAGTTTTCACTGTGATTGTACTAGGAATTTGACATAGCTAAGGGATTCTTCTTAGTCAAAGATGTCAACTGCTTCAAAGTTTAAAATAGCTGCCAATGCAAAAATCTTGAAAACAACTTTAATTTCATAAAGGCACCAGCAGAAATCGATTTACCTTAGAATAATTTTTACAGTTTCTCAATTTCACCAGTAATAATTGCAGAGCTCAGATATTCCAGCGCTGCATATAGAGTGCAAAAAACAATTCAGTGCATTTGCCATTATCACTTTCAGTCACCCGGCTCCCCAAGCTCAACCTCGCTGACGCAGAGGCCCTTTCATATGCTTTGATCCTGTTAATAATTTTTTGCCATGCAGCTGAGGAAGGAGGGCAGATTGAAAAAGCACCAGAATGCTATGCACTGATAGTGGCATTTAGAGAGAGGGGGAGAGAAAGACTTGGAACACTTTGTGGTGTGGGAGTTTCAACAACCCTGTGTTGTCCTTCCCAGACGTTTCCACCAAACGGGGAAAAAGCAGAGAATGGCCTCAAGGCTTCATCTGAAACTGTCCTGCATATGCCAAAGGACAACAATCCTGCCCCGGATAGACAGTAGTTGAATTTGAAACCCATTTTGTTGTTTTTGCCTAAACCTTTGAAAGAAAAATATGTCACTTGTTAATTGAATGCAACTTTCACCATCACTCTCTATATCATTGATTTTAATGTATTTATGATGAATTCTAAGTGCCTTATCTCATCCCTGCTGTCCTTTGCTGTTGGAAAATGTTTTCCTCCTGGACTCCTCCTCCTTATCTAGAGTTGCTCTGGATGGGCTCAAAACAGAACTGGAATCAACACCCCTACTGGTCTGCTGGCAAGGTCAAAAAAGGAAAATATTGGCTGGGGGCGAAAGCAAGCCAAGGAGCTCAACTGTTTCTTCATCCTCCTCTCCACTGGGGTTGGAGATAAATTTCTATGACATTCTTACATTTCTCCATAGAATCTACTGGAGCTCGTACTAGCCTCTTGTTATGTCGTGCCTACTGTGGTCGTGATCAGAAAGCTAAAAGGTCTGTATGTTTCCACAAAGCTAATTATTTGATGCAAGAATTGCTTAAAAGAATGAGTAAAGTATAATTAAGACTACATCCTTCATACCTGGACATTTAAAGGTGTTTTTCTCCAGTCAGCAGTCAGCAGCAGTGTTGATTGACTGGACTGTATTGCAGTAGGACACAGTAATCTGTAACTGCATCTCACAACTCTTTGGATCGTGGAACCTGTGAATTTTCAGCGGAATCATGACTCTGCAGTGTCAGAAATAAATAGGAGTGATTATGAGCTTCTGTCCTTGCTTCCTCTCATATTCTCGAGCAGGATTTGTAGTTTTGTGTCAAAAGGTTATGGCATAGCTTTAGAGACACATAGTCAATGTAGTAGGGGTTGAGGCGAAAGCCATCAACCCCTTGAAATATGTATAAACCCAGCGTCATCCCCTCTTTCCCCCTTAATTCATTGGTAATTGAAGTCATTGATTGATAACCTACTTTTATTTCTACTTTAATAATAGTGGTCAAAATAGACTTCTGTGATCCCAGAGCTCAGTTAGAAATTTGATTTATTCATAGTTCTAGGTAAATCACCATTGTGAAAGAAGAATGGGTCAAGAGGTCAAGACGTGAATCCCGGCGACAACATGTAAAAGGAAGTCATTACAATGACAAAGACCTCCTCCCACCTCCAAGTAGGGCTGCTAATAGTAAAGGATAGAGGAATGGATGATCCTGTTATTCTCCCTGTCACTAGGTGTTAAAAAAAAAATGGGAGTGAAGGATTTTCTCAGTCTCTGATGAAACAGAGTGATAGATGAGGTTGATATCTGTTAGGTGAGGATTGAAGTGTGTGTGTGTGTGTGTGTGTGTGTGTGTGTGTGTGTGTGTGTTGACTCATTGGATTTAAAGGTCCAGTGTGTAATATTTAGGAGGCTGTATTGACAGAAATGCAATATAATAAACTTACTGTAACTATTTCAGTGGTGTATAAAGACCTTACATAATGAACCGATATGTTTTTATTACCTTAGAATGAGCCATTTCTATCTACATACACTGCAGTTCCCCTGACATGGAAGTCACCATGTTGCGCCACCATGTTTCTACTGTAGCCCAAACGGACAAACAGCTTTACAGAGCTTGTTTCGTTTGTTACTACGTTGAATACGGAAGAGGAAGAAAAAAGAGGGAGAAGAGTTTTATCTTACGAGCGTTATCTAACCTCTGTAAGTCATCTTCTACAGTGCAGTGTAAAGGCCGATTTATACTCCTGCGTAGGGTCTACGTGCGTACCTACACCGTAGGCTATGCACGTAGCCATGCATTTATACTTGTGCGTAGGTGTGTCAGTCATTCTGCAATTACACCCCCAAAAGCTAGTCGGCAGTAGCGCTACAGCGTCCACTGTGTTGACTTTTTCCGGCCGAGCAGGCTAACTTCCGGTTTAGCGCTCCGCTAACGTAAATGGGGGTAAAATTGTAAACGTGCGGCTGGTGTAGCCTTTTCAAATGTTACCGACCGAATAGATCACATTCTGATAGCGAAACGAGTCATTTCGCCAGGTTTGCGACGGTCAAATATATTGATTCACTGTGTTACAGCCGCCGTTTTGGCCGCTAGTAAATGTTACTTTAAAGCACGGGGTACTTCCGGTCGGCTCGGAGGCATTGTGAGGCTACCCAGCCGACCAATCACAGAGCTTACGGTCCACGTCGACTCGTCGTGTAGTTACATTTATGAGGAAGTGCACGTCAGGCGACGGCGTAGCCTCTTCGTAGCCCCGTAGCCTATGCCATCACCTATGTCGTCGATTTGACGCAGAAGTATAAATTGCCCTTAACCCATGTGTTTATGTATCTAGAGTATAGAATTCATCCTTGAGCAAAGTATAATTTCATCACCGTGTCCCACAGTCACATGGAGTGATCAGATCACTAATGTTTTCATGGAGCTATGCTTAATCTGATCCCTGAGATAGAGGAGCATCAGCAACCACAAAAGCTACAAAGGCTTTCTGTGTTATTTTAATCCATCTCCCAGGAAACTTTAGCTTGTATCAGCAATCTGTTTTTCGTGAGGACATTCAGAGGGATAATTACTGGCAACTCTCTGGCTTGACTTCATCCCATCCCCCATACTTTACTTTTATCCCACTGTCTTCTCGTCCCTGACTTTATCATTTCCTTCCTCTTCCCTGGTCTAAGAAGTGGCAAGATAGAGGTTTCCTTGGTTTCCTCCTTTTGCTCTGTATTGGTTTATATTTTCTTGTCTATTTTATTTTTATAGCGTATTCTTGATGACATGATCAATTACTTAATGTGCATATTTCATTGAATTCTCACGCATGTTGTAGCCCCTCGTAAAAATGCCCACGGTTAATGCTGCACTCTTGCTTTTTAATGAACTGCTTACCAGCTTTTTTCTCTCTCTACAACGAATGCCCTTGTGGGTCCTTGGACTAATTCCACCCCCAGTGCCCTGTTTTTATTCTGAATCTGGACCCTGGCCCCTAAGTGTAGAAGACATATGGTCCAGATGACAGCACAGATGATGGGGCCGCATAGACTTCACCACAAGATCTGCCAACTGCACTGACATCTGCATACACACACCTTTGTTGTCAATAGGAAATGGTCTCCTTTAGGGATGAAACAGTATGAAAATTTCATATCACGATTATAGTGACCAAAATTATCACGGTTATCAGTATTATCACGGTATTGGAAAAATGTGCCGAAAAAGATTAAAATGTACTGATACACGCAGTGAAACCATTTCAACAAGTTTTACATTGAAAACTACAAATATAATTGCCATTTTGTGTGCATAAAAAATAAAATAACAACAAATACCTTTTGTAAACATGTGAAAATCCTCTAAGTGTGCATTATAAAGATTTTATATTTTATATTATATACATAATACAATGACCCCGTGCACAATTACAGGAAAACAAATAAGTCTTTAGAAGACAGTGACAGTAACTGCAATGAGCCCAACAACTGACATAAATACAGAGGAGTCTGTAGCGTTTCTAGACCTCAGTGTGACTGAAAAATCTCCGCAGCGTTGTCTTCCGCTGTGTTGTCATTGACCCAAACAAACCCACGTTGCATTCTGCGCATTCGTGCCTGCTTCTGGGAGACGCTGGACAGTGTTTGCCGTGAGATTATAATAGCGCGGTTAACCGTACCCGGTTATCATGGTAATTCAAATTGTGTACCCTAATAATAACCTTTGGGAATTTTACCATTGTTTACCGTCAAACCGGTAATTGTTTCATCGCTAGTCTCCTTAAGCTAATTTCAAGAGCTGCACACATGATGACTACGATATTGAAGATATGGCATCCTTTTGAAGATGTTTGAGTTGGCAGGGAATGCCACAGTAAATGCCACTGGTTGCCTTGACATAGATGTCATTCGCATTAGAAAATATGTGCTTGAGGCTCATAGTGCAGCAGAATAATCTGATCTATTTGTTTTGCTATACCAATAGGCATGTTTCCATGCTGTGAAAGTCTGATCGACATGATTAACACAGACAATTTTCAACAATATACTTTATGAAGTAGAGATGCTATACCAATAGGCATGTTTCCATGCTGTAAAAGTATTTTATCTTCACTGTCTGCCAATTTGGTAGCCATTTTTTGTAATTACTAGCTTGTAGACAGAAGTTGTCAGTCTACTAAGTTGTCATACCATAGCTGTTTCGCTTAGCCCAGAGGAATTGATTTCATAATTACTTTTCTTGACCTAGAAATTACGTTTTTATTAAAAGCATGTATTTATGACAGGCATACAGTAAGTCATTTATGTCAAGAGGCTAATGTACTAAAGGCTACAGCTTTGCAAGGAAATAAGTTAAATTTTGACTTCGAATAACAACACTGCCATGTTAACCATTGTAAGTTTATTTTTTTTTTTTTATCTCTGTGTGGGAAAGGTGGCTATCCTCTATAGAGCTGAATTTTTCTCACAGCAAACATTTTGGCATGTCATAGCAGGAAAATCACAGGTGTAATTGGAAACATTAAAAACCATGCCTGTTATGTGAGCTAGTTCCAGGGTCCTGGTATGGTGAATGGTGGTTCACTGGCATGGCTTACTGGGACAATTAATGGAACTGAGTCATTGTTAACGAAATGTGTTTCACCTGTGCTTTTCCTACAATGGCAAGTCTAAATGTAAAATAAAAAGATCTGTTTAGATCTAGTGTTTCACTGTAAAATCAAATTTTCACAATGTGATAAATATGATGTGACTGATACTATTTGGCATTCTGCTCTGAATTTCTTTGCTATAATAAACCTTTATAAAGTCATATTTCACTCACATTAACATTTTAATAGTTCTCTTAAACCTTAGACACAGCTGTAGCCCAACCTCTGAGCTGTTAGCATTACCCAAGGAGATATAAACCGATAAACCACATAGGTCTATAGTTTTCTTTACAGTTGTGTTTCCCCTTTATATCACATTGACCAGACCTGTTTAAACATTTCACCTAGTTCTACAGCTAGGGGGTGTAATAGTAGACCCAAGGAGTGTAACATGCTAAAACACTGACATTTGGCTTTCTGGCTACTGGTTTGCATCACTGGTTCATGCCTTATACTTTGATAGTTTTTTTTAGGGAAAAGAGATCACTTTCTCTGTCTAGACTCACTCACTTTACAAAAACATAAGGCTACTGAAACATCTACTAAATTTGTACTAAGCAGGCCGGTGTTACCTTTGCTCAGGTCCATGATATCTATGGGAGGTTGGCAGCTGCTCCACCCCAGCCCTTCCTGCAACAGATATCGTTAAGAGGCATCATGAAACTGATAGGTCTCTCTGGGAATTCAGTCCCACTGGGAGAATTCAGCTCAACCTCATTCTCTCATTTCTTCCTCTTTTTTACTGTCTCTGTTCACCATGAGAAGTTCTTAATGGGTCTGGATGACGTGACTGTTTTAGTGAACTGCTCACACATGGGGACTGGCTACAATGAGTACTGCTAAAGAGAGGGGAAATTCCAGGTCCCTCTTCAGTCACTCATCCTCTTTTCTTACTTTCCCCTTCAGGTTTTTCTGTTTTGTTTACCTTCTCTTCTTTTAAATGTAAGAAGCCAAGTTGATTATATTCTTACCCTTCTTTTTCCTACCACTCTCCTTCCCTCTGTTTCTGTTCTAAAATGTTTTGGCTCCTTCATCATGAGCCATTCTCACTTGTTCCCTCCCTCCTCACAGAGCACTCAAGCTCTTCCTCCCTCTCTCTGTCTCTCATTCATGCAACAGCTACATATCGACTATGCTTGTCATGTGGCTCTCTACCCCCTTTTGTCTGCCTGGCCACTGATCGGATACACTGCACTGCTTTGTAAGTAGCTAGCCACGTTTTTTTTTGTTTGTTTGCTTTCTTTATTCTTCACCTCCCTCCTCTTCCTGCTGTTCAAGGCTCAAACAACTGTTGCTGTCTGCTCAGTATGGCAGAGGCTTGCTAGCATACTGACAGGCTCAGAGGCACAGACAGACAGGATGATCACACAGGACTTAAGAGATCCACAGACAAAAAAGGCTGTGCATATGGGACAGATTGTATGAAGTGGAGTCAGGGAGAAGCGGAGGAGAGGGAGTCACATGCCAGTCTATGTATCATTATTATCATCTCCTGTCTCAAGTGTCAAGTGCTGACGGGACACCCTCTAATTAAGTAGGCTGTGTGGCTTTGGACAAGCTGGCTCACATGTTAATGACAACTCTTTATACACTGGAGTAGCTGCAGCTTTCTTAGTCACATTTTAATGTTTTGGGGCAACAATGGGAGTGTGTCACCTCTTAAAAATACTTGTGTTTGAGCTTATTAAAAAACTACTTTTTATCTGTTCATGTAACTTAACCTTTCTGAGAAAAAAAATTATGTTTTGTTGTCCTGTTCAGATCTAATCTTTTATATGGTATTGTAGCAGCCTGTGCTTCTTTTTCTCTTCCTTGTGAATATTTAATGTGTGGAGGTAACGCTTAAAAGAGGGTTATCTAGCTTACAGGGACTTTGGTTTGCACCCCGACTTTCCTCTTTGCATTTTCAACACAATACTTCACTGTCTGCATAGAAATTCCAGCCATAATAAAACTATTTTAACTGATTGTAAGAATGGAACCTGTGAGTGAAAGAAGTGAAAGAGAGAGAAAAGCACACAGAGATTGAGATTGGGACTGATTGATTTGGTAACCCTTTTCTCTTTTGTTCAGATGTGAAGGAAAAAAGTACACGCTCAGCAGTGCTTAGAGTACAGTCAAGTTAATGCAACTTGATTTGTGGCTGATCCGTGACTATTTTTGCTTATGTATTGGATAATCCCACCCCTCCTCCAACATATTTCTTTCCAATGAGCTCTAAGCAGGAAGACACAATACATGCACATATCTGCGTGTTAGCTAATGATTTTGAGCCTGAGCACAGAGAAGGTGTGTTTGATGATCTGTGTTTGACTCGACTGAAAACAAGAACAAATCTTTATGTCACTGCAGAGTGGTAGTTTTGAGTCAATTCAGTCTTGATTTTAGTCCGTTCACATAGCCTGTTTCAGTGCATCAAGAGTGATTCAACCTGAAATCGTTAGGTTGACTTGCAGGTGAATTAAAGACTTGATGTTAAACCTAAAAGTGATATGCCTAGGCCAGAGGAAGGAGCTTTTTCATTTCTTTCTGGAGGGTTATTGTGCTTATTTTCACATGCCTAGGCGTGACTTCATTTTGTGTTAGTACTGGTGCTTTCACATAAGGTCTTACCTGATGGAGCAATAAGAAATGTCTGATAAAATCCTTAAAACTGTCATAGGTGACGTCAAAAATACTGTACTATATTGAATTGAGTAATTGAGAGAATATTTGTGCGGTGGGAGTCGGCCTCATGTTACCTTTGGGCCCTTTTACTTGGGGCATGTCTTTTTCTGTAGTGTTTTACTCAGTGCTTGAAATGGGGAAAAAAATAGGTGCCAGTACTCCCCCCACCCCCCCGCACTATCCTCAACCGTAAGATGAAACTAGTAAATATTAACATTAAGGACTTTGTGTATTAACCACTTAATTTCCTGCGTTCTGAACACATTTTCTGCACCAGTTTATGGAGGAAATGTCTTTATTTATATGAAGTGAAACAAAATTAAGGTGATGGCTAACAATTCTAAATATAAAAACATAATGGAATATAATTCAGTAATCAGCTTTTGGACATTGCACATTTGTTTCTTCTGCATTTCAGTTGCATTGCATGTTTCCCTATTGTGCATTGTTTCATTTGTTATTCAATAATTTTTGTTGCTGTTTTTCTGAACATTTTTAACAAAAGCTTTCAAAAAGTGATGGAGACATTCAGAATCTGACCTGTCCCCAGCATCCCCAGTGTAAATGACACCTATCTGTCGATACTTTTAAATGTCCCAACCCATCCAGGCTGTGAATGTTCGGTTCACGACAAGTGACATTGACGAGCTACATTCAGCACACGGCTGCTTGAAAGGCACCCGAGCTTCTCTTCTCCCTTGTCTCTCTCTGCCGACAGAGTTTAGCAGGCAGAGAGAATGGGAACAGGTGAGCGTCACGTAGCGCCCACAGTACCTGATATGGAGAGGCCAGAGGAGAGTACCAACAGCTTGGGAGAAGTCCCAGTACGAAAGAAAATGTCCCAGTATGCCAAAGAATAAAATGTCGAGGTGGGCGTTCCGGCCCACTTCAAGCACTGGTTTTACTGCAACCTATAAAACATTCAGGGCAGACTTTCAAGCTAAGGTGCATGTTTCCACACCTTTCCTTATTGCCCTTTTACCTCCATGGGATAAGTGAGGGCAGACAACAAAATGAATCAACTCAGAAACAAACTATTTGGAAGCAATCCTCTGCCAAGACACGTGGTGAAACTGCAGTTGTCACTTAAAAGTGGACTTCATTTAAACTAAAGTTGAAAAATAATTGTGAGTTACTGTAGAAATTGTCCAAAAATGTAATTCTAATTCAAATTTGGTTAACTAATGTTTCTCCATGCCTCCATGCCTCACAGGTAGGCTACTGTCTATAGCTGTATTATCTGTCTCTGAACTGAAGAGTTGCAGTGGTAGCTGTCACTGTGGAGCCCCTCTCACCAGTAGCAGCACGAAGCCTGCCACTAAGTTGTTTGGAGGTTGTTATAGAGACAAGACAAGGTAGAGCAGACTGACAGGAAGCAAAGGTAAAGATGAGTTAGATGACCAAGCATAACAACTGTTCTGATGACTGTGGTGGACTGTATATGCATGTTCATGAAGCTGCCTGTAGGACTGATCTGTGTCTGTGTGCCGTCGACTCTGCCGCTGAGCTCAGGAGTTTAAGTGATGATTTGTTTGTGGTCTTCCACTGAGCCCTGTTGTTGTGTAAAAACTTCCTGTGTGTCTCTGTATGCCACTACAGACTTGCACTGTATCCAACATACCATATTTAAGAAAAACACAGGTCTTACGTCGTAAGACAGGCTTGCGTTAAAATCCCTTAAATTTATTGGAGGATGACGGTCAAAGCTGGAGACACAAATAGCAGTTTTGTAATTACAGTTCAGTGTTGTTTTGTGACTTAACAAAATGGGTATTTAATGTGCTTTGGATCATTCAGTACTGCTGAAATACTATTAAGAAAGACCGACACATTGACAGTTGTCATTATGTTGTGTAGATACCTTACAGAGGAACCTCTAAACAGCACATGCAGTCATTGCCTACCTTAGTGAATGCGGTAACACGGTATGTTTTGCTTGAGAGCCATGTGTGATTGATGTGTTCTAGAGTCGTCATACCTCAATTCTGATTTCAAGAAGGTGTCATGGACAATTTAGGTTAAATTACTGGTGCATAGTAATTTAACCTAACCAAAGTATTGTTTGCGCCAAAGACACATACTCATTTAGATTTCTGTGTTTCTCGTCTTTAAATGTTTTACTTGTCCTGCAAGTGTTCCAGTGGATTTGCTGTAAGCCGTTAGGTCAGCCTCTCAGCAGCCAGTGTTAATGAGAGTGAGTCAGCAAATTATGCTCACAGAATCTGGCCATGGACTGGGAAAGGTGAAGGTGATCTGGCGGTCAGGTTAAATGCATTTATAACAACTACAAAGATGCCAGGAAACCAGTGCTCATTATCCTCATATACAGTCATGTACAGAAATGTGGCATACGCAGTCACACGAAAAGCAGACATTCAAGCATTTAGCAAAAAATTTGTTAACATTTTATTCCACACAAAAATGTTAAGTACATTTTATCTAGTTTAAACTGATTGATCTGAACAGTCCCATCTTTTGTCCTTTTAATCAGCAACTTGTCCAAAAGTTCGTCTCATGCATTCATTCATTCATTCAATAATGACACCAAAGAAAAGTTTAACAAACACTAGGAAGAGCACTGCTCAGAGAAGACACACCAATAGTATATTAGAGCTGTGAGTCATGTGGACGGGAATTTACAGGTAGCAGGTGGACTACTGAAACCAGCTGCTGTTTAATAGGTAGGAGGGAGGTTGTGGTCAGTTAAGTTCAGAGGCAGAGACATGGGTGCAATGGTACCTGCAAACACCACACTTGAATTTTAAGACTCATGAAACAAGCAAAACAAACAGTGTTGGACCGATACTGTAGAATCCTCTGAAGAGGAATGCCACACCACAGAGTGGTGGTAAACTAAAGGTTTGATGGTCCTGCTTATGACAAAAAAACACCTGTATTCAGTGATTGTTCTACTGTTATTTAGTTATTCACTTGAGTTATTAGTAAGTGCACCAGCTGACCTGCTTTGGTCAACTGGAGCAGTCAGCTGTGTTTTTATTGGGCAGCTCGCAGGTGTATAACTGGAGTGTGTGGGAGGGCAATGCTGGACAGAGTGTGTTATTCTGTACTTAAATAACACTGAAAAATCACTGGAGCATAGGGTGTATAATCCTGCTCTGAACCATCCTCCGCTTCAGAATGCTCTTCCTGAGCTTTTTCTATTATAGAAATGAGTCCTACTGTCTGGGGCAAGCCTGTTGACCATTTAGCTGTTCTACATGGCACTTGTCACACAACTAGGTCACTTTTAGCTGGGTACTCACCCAGGACCATAACCTGAGGCTTAGTTTTGTTGTTTCATCCATCCTTTCTGAAAGTTTTAACATTTTACTCGTTAAGTTAATTGCTGCCATCTGGGGACATCACTTGAACAGAGTCCAGAAGGGCAAACCACACAAGTGATCGGACAATCATGCATTGAAAACAATGATTATATAATTCTCTGTCCTCCACAACGAGCATAGCTGGTAGGAGAAGGTAAACCAGATAGTAACTCTGAAAAATCCAATAGACTTTCACTGATCTGCCATAACATTATGACCACTGACAGGTGAAGTGAATGACACTAATTATCTACAGTAGTTATCAGGACACCTGTCATTGGATGGTATATATTAGGCAGCAAGTGAACATTTGAACTCAAAGTTAATTTGTTAGAAGCAGGAAATATGGGCAAGTGTAAGGATTTGGGGGAACACATGGCACCAGGATGCACTATGGGAAGAAGGTAAACCGGTTATGCTTTGGGCAATGTTCTGCTGTGAAACCTCAGGTCCTGCCATTCATGTGGATGTTACTTTGACATGTACCACCTAGTTAAGCATTGTTGCAGACCATGTATACCATTTCATGGAAACGGTATTCCTTGATGGCAGTGGCCTCTTTCAGCAGGATAATGCGACCTGCCATGAAGCAAAAATGGCTTAGGAATGTTTTGAGGAACAAAATAGCGAGTTCATGGTGTTCCCCAGACATTAGTCCAATCGAGCATCTGTGGGATGTGCTGGACAAACAAGTCTAATCTATGGATGCCCTACCTCGCAACTTACAGGACGTAAAGGATCTGCTGCTAACATCTTAATGCCAGATATCACAACACACCCTCAGTGGTCTTGTGGAGTCCATGCCTCGATGGGTCAAGGCTGTTTCGGTGGCAAAAGGGGACCTACACAATATTAGACAGATGGTCATAATGTTATGGGTGATCACTGTAATAGAGCTGCAACGATTAATCAATTAGCTGTCAACTATTGCATTAATCGATTAATCTGTTTGAGTAAGAGAAAAAAAGTAAAATTTCTCTCACCCTAGATTCTTAAATGTGAACATTGTCTGGTTGCTTTACTCCTCTATCAAAGTAAACTGAATATCTTTGGATTTTGCACAAAACAAGATGTTTGTGGATGTCATCTTGGGCTTTGTGAAACAGCAATGACGTTTTTCACCATTTTCTGACATTTTATAGACCAAACAACTAGTCGATTTAAGCTGGAAAATAATCAACAGATTAATTGACAATTGATAATCGTTGCAGCCCTAGACTTATACAACAGTTTGGGTCATAACGTTTGCCTTTGTTGTCTCTTCAAAGTGAGTATAGTAAAATTAAAGGTTTGCCTCAATGTTGTTTACCCTACTGGACACCATTGTAGCACTAGCACCATATCCTGCATCTCAGCAATGAAGTTGGTGAGAAAATATAATGATCCAAAGGAAAGATGGCCACAAATACAGAAATAGCATTGAAGTTTTGAATAAGAAAATCTATTTCCTTCTAACTAATAGGCACACAATTCTGCAGCCTAAACCGTTGTTGGCTTGTGCCTGAGCCTTGCCAGAAATGTTCATTAGAATTCCCGTAGAAGTCCCGTACTAGAATGAGTAGAGAGGAATCTTACCTGCAAATGAACAAAAATGTTTTTGAAACTTTGGCTGCAACTAACGACTATTTTGATAGTTGATTAATCTATCGATTATTGAAACGAATAATCGACTATTCGGATTATGAATCACAAAATGACACAATGCCTTTTAATTTAGTTAGTAGCCTTTAAATTAAACCTGAGGTTGTTTTAGGCATGTGCTAATTAACAGTCAAGATAATAAAATAATTACTCCTAAATGCATCTTTTAATGAATGTTTCTGCTGCAGCAACAGAAAGTTCCGCTGAAATCACGTCCTGATGAGCATCTGATCTGCTGTTTAGTGAGGGAGCAGCTTTCACGCCAGTACTGCAACACCCCAGGACAAACTGACACTGTATACAAAGAAAGGAATAACGTCATGCATTACATTTGCCGAATTTACAAGACGGGATCAATAATAGCGATTTTGTAGTAGACAGCGTTTCACAACATTTATATTGTTTCCCTTAACTCAACAACTCACAAAACTCTGTGATTTTTTTAAGGGAGATTGGGGCGTATTAGCCGCTGCCTCACGCACAGACAGGAGAACTGTTTTCTCTTCTTTAGAAAGTATGAAATTGTCCGGTGTTGTCTAATCTTGCGAACTCTGCAGCAACACGTTCTCCAGCTGGGAACGTCGTCATGAGCGATGCATCGTTTATGATTGTAAAGTCAGGGCACATCTGGAATGTGAACGCCGCCGTTGTGTATCATAATTATGTGCTACTCACAGCAACATTACTGTAACAATCAATCAAATTGACCAACTGTATAGAAAATGTTTCAGCTCATAACGTGAAGTAACACGGCTTTAACAAGAAGCTAGCTCGCTAACTAGCTTACCGAGACGAGTCGTCAACATCCACAGAGACACGACGTTACGCGCCTCCTCTTCAGATGCTCGGGTGTTTCCAGGAGAGCTCAGCTTTGCTGCAGTTCACGACCTTTCTGGCTAAGTGAAGAGTGAAATGCTGCCACACTCTGGAGTTTTAGGTTGTGAAGGTGTTACTGCAGCTCTGGTGTGTTTTTAGTAACTTTACTGTTCACATGACTTTACTCCGTTAAGCTGACAGTGTCGCTACGGCCCGATGACGTCATGAACAAAACGATTATTAAATTTGTTGGCAACGATTTTGGTCGACTACGTCGATTAGTTGTTGCAAAACCTACTAGAAACAGAATTACATTTATTCATAACATGGGGACACTAATGTACTAATGTAACATGTTTTCACTGCACAATTTTAAGGGATTTTCTCTCCACATTCCCATTTGGACAGATCATTTTTCAGTCTAAAGCAAATAAATAGCATGATAAAAATCCCCAAGGCTCCTGAGATGACTGTGGCTATTTTTATCTCCGAACAAGATGCTTCGTCCTCGGATAAATTAATGCAGGAAGGTTTTTAAGATAGAATCCCTAACATGGGGGGATGGTTTGGCGTTTGGTTTTCATAGGTTTTCCTTGGTTGCATAGCAACATGGAGCCACCAATTTTGTCTCCAAATATGACATCTCAAACAGATCCTAAAGGAGCAAAAGCAGGACAGAGTTTGCAATTGGGCTGTGCAATTTCAATCTACTGACAGAAAATATGTCCTCCCTTCACATTTGGCATTAAATCGATAGATAGTTTGCATGCTGCACAGTAGAGCATTATACACACAGAGGAGACACAAAGTGACCCCAGAGAGGTATGCCTTCTGTATTGTAGCGGAGGTTTGATAAATATCCAAAATAAAGGTTGGGTGCCAGACAGTAATCTCAGTCTTAACCTGTCACTTTAAAATGATCAGTATTAACAATTTGGATAGATAACCCAGATAGCTTGTGACCCTCACTACAAACATACACCAAATAAAAGAAAATGCCAAGTATCAATGCAGTTTTTTCAATTAAAGCTGGTTGTATTTAAATCAGATAATAATCATGGTTCAATAGTTAACACTAGAGCCAATATGAGGTAATAGCTGATAAAATAATATTGGTATCTGTCTTTATAACAGCTTTTAAATGACGATTAAAAAAGAAATGGAGAGATGCATCCTTCAATCACGTTATGAGTGTTGTCGTTGCTTGATTTTGTCAGTAATCAGCTGATGTATTCACCTGTACTTTAGTTCAAAGTACTATTTATACTTTTTTTAACTACATTATGTCATGCTATCTTGGTGAGGTCTCATAACTACAGATAATCTTTGTTTATGTTATGTGTTTCTGAAAAGGAGAATAAAAAGAATGTCGACTATTATATCGAAAATCAGATTTTAAAATCCTCTAATATCAAAATTGAAAAAGTGTGTCTTAAAAATCTCATATCACTCGGGCTGTATTTAACACTCAAACTCTTACTCACAAAATGTGACTAAATCAACAGAAACCACATTTAAAATTTAGAATCATGGTAAGAAAAATCAATTGTCCATTAGTTACATTAATTAAATAACGACTCTTGATGGTCCTCAACCTTTCAGTGAAGATGTGTGAGTTGTGGGAATGCGTGAGTGTGTGTTTGTACGTTCAAGGGGTATTTCCTTTCAGCTCAGAATGAATCCCGTTCATTTCAGTTGAGTTCAGGTGACAGAGGGGTCAGTAAGGATGTGTGTGTTTGTTTGGGGGGCTCTAATGTCCAAGGAGGGTGGAAGGTGTGGGGTTAGGTACCTTAACTGGAGGCAGGAGAATAGCAGAAGCCTGGAAAGTTGCAGGAAAGACTTTTTTTAGGACTAACACGGACAAGAAAAGTGCACAGCTGCATCCGAGCAGGTCAAAGAGGTAGTTGAACATGATTCATCCAATCTCACTGCAGGGATCAGCTCATTTCCAGCAGCACCTTGTTGTCCAGGAAATTCAGGAGATCTAGCCAGTTCTTGGAATATATGCATCTTTGTTTACTTTTATATACATCCTTCTTTCCTTTCAGAGCGAATATGTCTGGATTAAACTGCTTATTATCTCCTCCTTTAGTCACTCTCACTCCTCTTTCAGTTCCCCTCCATGCTGCTTTAGTTAGTTTGTCCCTTCCCCTGGCTCACTGGTGTGTCTGATTTATCTCCTCACCTCCCACCTTCTTTCCTGTCAAGGTTGAAAAGGGCTACTTACTTTTCTTCTCCCCATTTTTGCTACACAGTAAGGTAACAGTATATTTTGTGGCGGCACAACACCCAATGCAGGCAGCACTCCGACCGTTCCTGACCTTGATACTCTCTTTGGGCACGTGTGTGGTATTGCAGCCAGTGCAGAGCAAACGATGCATACATAGGAGAGGTGCAAACAGGTGGGAGTTTCATTCAGATGAGGCAGTGTAAAGCAAGTTTTTGGAAAAATGTGTCTTGAACCTCTCTTTCTGACGCAAAACCAAATATTTAAATATTTTGATATATCTGCACTCTCTGATTTGAGATGTGCACAACTGTCTGCTATGATTACCTTGATTAAATTACATGCAAATGATCCTAGGCTGTTACAGAATAATCTGACACACTTGTATTCAAGTGACGCATGATGAAACCATTCACAACATGGATTTGTGCCATAATATAACTGCTCCAACAAACTATTTTTAATTATTTGTTTCTATACTAATTAACTGTTTAAAAAACACACGCACACACACCATCTGCCTTTGTCTACAGATTTGTGGCATTGTGTGTTCACATTGTGCCGCTCTGCACCATCCGGACAAAAATATAATTTTCAGGAGAAGCCGATTCTTCATTTGTCTTCATGCTTCGCTGTGATTGGCACAGCTGTTTCAGTGCGATCAGAGAAGTGATGTGACTGGCTGAGAGTGTATTTATTAGTCACTAAACCCTCCTATCGATGTTCACCACTGCGTGGAGATGCCCACGCAGTCCGTACACCCAAGATGTCGGTGTGCTCGCACGATTAAAATAGGGCCAGAAGAATCATGACTGCCTGACAGCTTAAAAACAGCTAAAAACTCAAACCACCCAGGATCTCAATAACTGCATAAACATTTAATTGTGTCTGTGTTGTGTGTTTGGATTCTGATGCAACAGCTTTTCTGTACAGAAGATGAAGATAAAGTTCCCTGGGTGCTAAATGTACCACTAAACTAGATTTTTGTGTAATGATGCTACTTCTGTTGAGCTGTTATTCTCATCATTCCAGGCCAAGCTACTTGCCATAGTTCACCTTGTAAAACAACATGTACATAATGCATTATGTTTGCTCATGTTTGAATATGCAATACATACATTTTTTATTAATTCCAATAAAAAAAATTTTTTTATCCCCGCTGCAACAGGCAGGTATTATTCTGTTGCATCCATTTCACCTTGTATGCCTAGATTTAAAAAAAAAGAAAAAAAAAGAAAAAAGATACTTTTTATTAAGAGTCAGAGAAGAATAGGGGCCACTTGAAGCTTAAAGTTCATGGAGTTCATATGTATCAAGTTGTGTACGCTGGGGTCTTGGCCCTACCATAATAAAGTGTCTGGTTTTTAGATGAATTTCCCCACTGCTAAATCTACCAATAAATCTAATGTCTGTTCTGTTCTTCTGGCCAGAAGAATGACTTGCGATGTTAAGAGATTAGCGTCAGGGAAAATTAACAAATTGCTCTTTCTTCTTCTTCCACTCTGTTCCTGTTTCCATTTCCATCAACCTCCCTCTTCATTCTTTCTCTCACACTCTCATGCGTTCTGTTTATCTTTCTCCCTCTGACTTTCTCTGCCTGTTTCTGTCTCCCTATCATCTGCAGGTTCCAGAAGTAGGTGGTGTCTGCTTCACCAACTTCACCGACTGCATGGCTGCTAGTGCTGCTGCTTGATTCCTTGCACTGTGAGTTCATTCCTATTGTGTGTGTGTGTGTGTTGATCTGTTTGTCCATCTGTGTTTTTGCCATGTCCTCATAAGATTTTCTTGGTTGTTTAGTCAGTCTACGGCGCATGCCCACTTGAATTAATGACATACCAAACCCTTTTATATAACCTTTATCCTATTGCGGTAGCTACCTCTCCATGACGTTATTTGTGGTACTGTTTTGAAATGCGAGGATACATTTTTGTGACTCTAAAAGTTGATGCCAACTGGTTCCTCCCCATAGACCGGAGTGGTGCTGTGATTAGTCTCTCATGCTGTGTTCATTATTCTGCAGATTCCTCTCTCTGCACTGCTCTTGCACACTCTGGCATTAGTATAGCAGTACTGGCTTTCTCCAAAATAAGTACTGTATGCGTGATGCTAGTGTTCCCAACTTAATGACTGGCAGGTTTTGATACTGGTTACAAGCACTGCAGTTTTCTTATTAGTGTATGATTCCAAAACAACTTACACAATCTATATTTGATATAATATATAATTGAAGTTTCAGAACTGGTATAGTATTTACTTTATAATATTACTTAAATGGATTCTTATCTGCCATTGGCCATAATGACCAAAAAATCAGAACAGAACTAAAGGATAAGAGCAGTGAGACTGAGTCAACTGTAATGTTGCGGGCCATAAAACCAAAACAATGCACTGTAAGAAACTAAAATGCAGAGCTGAGGATTCTTTCAAGGTTTTTCTAATATGATCGACCCCTTTCACATTCCACCTTAGCTTTAAATTCTTAGATAGTGTTTTCCTAAATGCTAGCCTAAATGTTCATCTAAACTGGTTAACTTTCTTTAAAGTTGTTGTGAAGATTTTGTTGACAACTTACCTTTGCTAACGTTGTCATGCACTATTATCCTGCTAATGATCTCTGTTTCCATATGTCTCTGTGCCAGCTGGGTAAAAAGCAGCCATCTGTGTTGTTGTGTCTCAGCAGGTTTGGGTCCTGCTCTGTTTGCATGTGTTCAGTCTCCACAGCTCCCTCCACAGATGTTGTGTGTCTGGGGGTGTGTGTGTGTGGGGGGGGGTGGTGTAATAACAATAGATAATTCATGTGCTGCACTTGACCTTTAACAAAGGAACACCAGACAGCTATATTTTCTTTAGTTTTGTCTGTAACATTTGCTTTTCTTTGGTGCTTCGAATCAAGACCTTGAATTTACACACTCTCACATTACGGTTGAACTTCGGTCATCATGCCCCATCATTTAGGATTACATTGTGTCCATTGCGATATTGATGCTGAAACAACATATTTTTCATCCTTCCACCATCCCAAGGAAAAAAATTACAATATAATTGACCCTTCGCTAAGCCACACCCTGAATACACAGCTTTCCAATTACAGCACAGTATAGGAGTCGCTCTAACTGAGGTCCGATACTTTCATGGCTGCTCTCCATTAACTGTAATGCAAAAAGAGTTGTTTTCTAGCTTTATTCTGCCGTATTTTTCCAAGATATGGTCAAACGCTGTTCCTGGGGCAATTGTAATAGTTACAGTTGCTACCCAGAGAGGTTGAAAGCAGAAGTAAGATTTATTCTCTTTCCAACACGTAAATTAAATCCAGAAAAATGTAGGCTATGGTTTGTTCCTAATGGGATGTTAGTTAGCTAACGCTAGCTAAATTCCTTCTGAATTTAACATTATAAATCCCTACTGTTCTGCTTTTTAATGATTCTAATAATGAATAGAGGCCTACTCAATCGTCGGGGGATACGATGGTTCATTTGTCCTGTGTGATCGGTAGGCTGTAGGCTTTTTCACGTCTGTTTGAGTCAGTTTGAGTCAGTTTGAGTCAGTCTGAGTCAGTCTGACAGCCAGATTACAACCTTCAAACGTATAATGCAACTGCAAAACTGTCTGCTTTTTTCTGAGATCGCTTTTTCCAACAAATTTGTCAATATTTCTCCAGGGAGTGCAGTAATAGACAGTGGCGGCGCTGTGATAAAAGTTCATAATAGCTCCGAGTTTGTCGGACTTAGCAACAGTAACTAAGGGGGGCGTGACTTAGCGAAGGGTCAATTACATGTAGTGAGCAGCAAAAACCGTCTGGCAGCAAAACTCTCCCTCACAACCAGGAAGTGTGTGGAATCTTACTTTCGAAATTTTTTTTTTGTGAGGCCAGTCAGGCTTGATTTTACACACACATGCATCAATTGAAATGGTTTGGGGCTGGTTGGAAGAAGTGTGGTGGATGAAATGCTTGTTCAGGGAAAGGTAGAGGTACTGTACCTTGTGTGAGCTGCTTCACAAAGCATGTATAGGCTCTCTCTTTCAAAGCTTTTTACCCACAGGCAGCTGCTTGCCATCGCCCCCTGTGCATATCCCCAGGAAGTGTCTGTTGCGTGGGATGGCATTAGCCATCTCTCCCGCTGTCTCTGCTTTCTCCAGTATCCATTAGTTTCTGCTGCCGTTGGTTTGTTTTGCACTTGGCAGCTAAGAGGAAGAAGGTGTTGTGTTCAATGTAATTGGATGATGTGTTATTGATTTCCAAGCTCTTGATGCCAGCAGTCATTTTTTGTCCCACACTGCATAACCTTCAGCGAAGCCACTAAAAGAAATGATTGTTCACATTGCTATGTGTCTGTCTAAAACTAGCTGCCAGAAAATACTGTAAACAATGATGGACTGGTCAGGGATTTGTTGTTTTTGTTGTAATTACTACTTTAATGTTTTCGCTAACTACAAGCAAGCTTCCTGGATGGTCTCCTCTTGTGTGACCCTTCCAAAAAGGTCTTCTGTGTTTTGCAGGACTAAAGCCTGTTATTACAGCTGTTATGGTTCTGCCACCGCTACTGTTATGTTATATTGAGTTGATCATTTTTCAACTTGGACCATGTACTGTCAAGTAAAGTCATGCCAACTTGGCACAACTTTACTTGTGAAGTTAATCTTCGATATAAAACTAAAACCCATTATGGAGCACAGTGATTTTATTATCTCTTTTACCTTCCTATATTGAGGTTTCTTTTTTGTCTTTTTTTTTTTTTTTTTTTATCAAAGTCACATTTTGGAATAAAGCCCCTGATTTAGTATAACGCAAGACAGCTGTGAATGTTTTCCAAACTGGGGCCAGATTTTTGGATTAGCATAACCATTCTCCAGAGAGCACATTTATCAGGCAGAGAAACAGACAAAGCCATGGTTAAATCATTAGTGAAATAAGCCTGTCCTCCATTACTGTCAGCCTAACACAGTCCAACACCACCATGGGAAAAGGAAAAGTATTTCTACATTCACGAAAACACTGTGTCTTTTTATTCGTGGTAATTGGGAACTGTTATCAAATCTGTTCCCCCCTTCTCATCTCTCGAACACTGTAGCAGAAACAGCCGATTGTTCTTCTAAGAAAGTAGGACGAGTTTTTCCAGCAGCTTCAGTTTTGTCTTGGGGCTGTTTCTGTCTTTTGTAGCTTCCTATATATTCTGCCTATATTCTATTTCTCACATCTATACTCCAGAATGACTAATTAAAGCCTGGATTTGGCTATTGTGAATGTAGAAGGAGTGTCAAGAGTAAGTATTACATTTACATGTATGTGAGCTCTCTTCTTACCGGGTATATTACAGTTAAGATGTGTTTGAACCTTTTGTCACAGAAACTTTATTTTTACTATTATTTGTTAGTAATTTTTTTTAACAGGCACCATACAGATAAACACAGATGTGATGTATATAGGATGTCTAGCTAAAGCTGAAATTCAGCCCCTGTTCATGGTTAGACTTTTAATATCAGGTTAAAATGGCTAAACAAATAAATAGATCAAACACATTTAGGATAAAAAAACAAACAAACTCAAATACACTTATTCTTCTGGTTTTCTGTCCTTTTGTTCCACGGGGTAGAGTCAGTGGAAGCAGGGAGGATTTTAGTCAGGGGCGAGAAAACCTTCATGAGCTCTCCACAGTCATCACCAACCTGCCTCTGGCTAATCCCTGTGTCAGTTGTACACCAGTGCGTGGGGAGTGGGAGTGAGTGAGAGTGAATGAGCGTATGTGTGTGTTGGTGTGTGTGTGTGTGTGTGTGTGTGTGTGT